>NC_079900.1:1753327-1755215 GCF_024868665.1 Triplophysa rosa | reverse complement strand
CTCTTTTTCCCTCTCTCTCTCTCTCTCTCTCTCTCTCTCTCTCTCTCTCTCTCTCTCTCTCTCTCTCTCTCTCTCTCTCTCTCTCTCTCTCTCTCTCTCTCTCTCTCTCTCTCTCTCTCTCTCTCTGTATGTATATAGATAAATTGTGTGTATTATTGTACTGTAACAGTCTACAGTTACCGTAAAAATAACAAACTATATCACTAGCACTACAAAATCACCTTTCTTCTGTTTATTAATAAATGAAACAGTTTTTCATTGATGTGTTTTATTGTTTCTGCTGTTATATAAAAGCTGTGAGTTTGATTTACAGCTGACGTTTAAAGCTTTATCATCAGTCTGACTGTGTGTGTGTCAGTAACACGTGAGCTGATATCAGACAGAATCTGAGCATCACTCCTGCCTGTCGACAGTGAAAAGCTGTTCACATAACTGACATCATTCACATCTTTCTGCCGGTCGACAGAAGAGAGTGCTGTTTTCTTGCCAGCGAGTCGTTCGGCCGTGTTGAATTCCTCTCTTGTGATCTCTGCGCTTCTCTTTCTCTCTCATGTAGTGTCAGTGTACTGTAGTTATTCCTTCTGTGCTGTGTGAAGCTGGAATAAAGAGATTTGAAGAGAGTTTATCCCACGCTTTGAACACCCGCACCGGCACCGGACAAACATCTTTCATACACAGACATTTCATTCACTCCACTTGTCAAAAGCGAGTCTTGTTCTGAATACCAATGAACCCAAGTTCATAATAAAACACTTGGATACTTAGAATGATGTGTTTCAGAAACATCTCTATGGGTTTCAGATGCTGGTTTATCAATTGTCTTTCATGAAACTACTGTAAGGGATTTTATAGCTCAGGGGGTTTGATGGAGTTCTCGTGGTGTTTCGTTGAAGTATCAACTTAGTCTTAAGTGTTTCTCTTAAAGCTGCTCAGGAGAAATAAAAATAAGACAGTTGTGTAAACACGTGAAGACCGTGGAGATGTAAAATGAATGTAGATTGTAGAGGTCAAATCATCTGGATTTGAGTCAATTTGATGAGAAATGTTTGAGTTCATATTGAGATCTTCAATAGTATTGACTTTTGATCGCAGACTTGACCAAACTGAGCTCAGTTTGACACATTGACACATCTCTTTTTCTCTGTCGAATTATCTGAGACGCACAGTAAAAATTCATACATTTTCTGTAACGTGTAAAACAGGTGCTACTGAGGTCCGAAAGAGACAAAAACACTAAGAAAAACTATTTCAAAATTGCTTAAATTATGACTAATTTTCGTCATATTTCTGGTGTCTTGTTTCAAGAGTTTCTTTCATTGTATGGATAAAAGTAAATATGTAAAGTGATTCTTTCTTTGTTTGTGTTGTGCAGATGAAGAAAGAAAGCCATACAGGTTTGTGCATAAAAGATGACGAAAAGACGACGCAAAACGCCGGGTTGTTTTTGGGTCAAATATGGACATGGAAAGTGTAACCTGGAAAATGTCCGTGTTTGATGAAAGCGTGTGTGTTCAGAGTAAAGGCGCACACATGATGATGTTCGATGTCATTCTACAGCACGTGTTGAGTTTCCTCAGTACTTTAGAGAGGTGAGATGTGTGTCATGTGATCTTTCTCTCGGAGACGTCTCCACAGGCCCTGTGTGGGTGTAGCTTTACTCCATTACTCCAGCAGACCGGGCCAGAAACCCCCCGATCGGCAAACAGAGCCATGAATGATTCAGAGAGATCCTCATGGCAATTACACAACGCCTCTATGACAAAAAAATCAGCCAAGGGTTCGATCGAAAGAGGGAGCGGGAGGGAGAGAGGGAGCGGGGGAGAGAATCGGAGTGGGGGAGAGCGGGAGAGAGAGAGAGAGACAGAGAGGGAGAGAGAGAGAGAGAGAG
>NC_079900.1:1748763-1752531 GCF_024868665.1 Triplophysa rosa | reverse complement strand
AGTGGGAGAGGGGTAAAAAGCAGTTAGGGAAACTGACCAGATCTTCAACCTTCCCTCCAGCGCGTGATACGGGGCGACCTGATTATTCGGCTCTCCCCGAATGCTCTCTCAGTGGAGTCATTACAGAGAGAGGGAGAGACATTACTGCATCAGCTCCTGCTGGAACATCTCTCTATACTTCCTCCTCTGGGAAATCTCAGGCTTTCATAAGAGCTCGAGGAGGGAAAAGAGCTTCACGATCAGATCTCTTTACCTCAAAACACACACATCGCTGTTGTTTCTCTCACAAACAGGCTTTGATAACCAAACGGTGACTGTCGGAGATGTCAGTGTTTGTGTTGCAGGGGTAAATGAAAAATCGCCTGTTTTGAAGCATGTGTTTTCTACGATATCCAGAGTTATGAAATACACGTTTGACTTAAGTTTTGCTGCGGCCCACGCAGAGATTATGAGCGTATAGTGTTGGTGGCATTACAACCGCCAGCCTTCATGTGCTCTGATGCGGGCAGGAACATGAAAAATGGCCTTTTTGAATCGTCTTATACAATATCAGGCATGGAAGTTTAGATGACAGTGTCATAAAAATGATTCGTTCTTTGGATAACGAGAGCAAGCAATAGAGAGAAAGAAACGATTAGGGTGGGAGGGAAACAAAGAGAGAACATTGCCTAAGCATTTCTGTCTGGTTTTCCGGTACTTTATGTTCTCATCTCTCTAAATATTCTTGACCTACAGTCAAATATTTCGTTTTGTTTTATAAAAGAACGTATGAGAAGAAAAGGTGTGTGCTTTCAACAAGCAAAAAAAATCTGCCAATGGGGTTAGAAAATTTTTTAGTTAGAAGAGTTTTTTTCTTATCCCATTGGCAGATTTGAAGGGAGAAATAAATGAAAGAATAAAAGAAGGAATGAATGAAAGAAAGAAAGAAAGAAAGAAAGAAAGAAAGGTGGGAGATGAAGAGAAAGAGATGGCTCGTGTCAGAATTACAGTAAACTTTTACAGCTTGTAAAGAGCTCATGTTCGACATTTTCATTGTTTTCTCTCAGCTCCACTCATAATGTTATTAAAGTGTTTTGTCGTCATTTTATGGCTGTTTTCCGACCCCGACAGATCAATGCTCTATAGATGCTGAACATTTAGGAAACGCCACCATCAGCACTTCACACAAACACAGACTTTCAGAGACTTCATCTGTAATAACAACTCACACAGAGTCTCTTTAAAAATAAAATTCTTTCTACTTTTCTTTCTTCTGCAAAAGAAGATATTTTAAAGAATGTTGATAATCAAACAACACTGAACCACATTGACTTCCATTGTATGAACACAAAACCACTGAGACATTTCTCAAAATATCTTCTTTTGTGTTCCACTGCAGAAAGAGACATATACAGGTTTACAACCACATGAGAGAACGAGTGTTTCATTTTTGTCTGAACTGCCCCTTCATTCCCACACATTCATGGTTCTCTGGGAGGGAAAGTGTTTCCCACAGGAGCAGTTCAGTGTAACACACACACACACGCACACACACACACACACACACACACACACACGCACACACACACACACACACACACACACACGCTTCATGTTCTCATCTCTCTTCTGTCTGATAATGTTATCAGATGTGATTTATTCAGGTCAAACACTCGGGCTGTGTTTATATTACAGGATGCCTTCTCTGTGCTGAAGAATGATTCCTCTCACTTTCATCTGCTTTCTCTTCCTTTAACTTAAATGAGAACTTGTATATAATCGGAAACTTTTTTACTCATCAGACTTCTTGAGGTCTCACCCCGAGATGATTTTTAAACTGTATCGAAGACATTCATCACTATTCTGACCACTCATTTTTGTTCAATGCTTCATCTATTTAAAATACATTTAAATAGAACGAAACAAGTGCTTAAACCATCCTAAACAAAAACATCAAGTGTTTTTTTAAGATCACGAAAGCTTTTTCTAAACATCTGTTAAGTCAGGGATAACGTACAGGCAGCCGGTTGTTATCGCAGAGATAAGCCCCGACAGTGTGATTCGCGGAGGGTCTTGTGTCTCACTGAAGGGGCTTATTTCGTGATAACAGCCGGCTGCTTGTACATTATCCCGCTTATTACACGGCTACTTGCCACATGAGAAAAAAACTGGACGTGAAATGTGAATATGAAATATTTGATTAGCTCATTTTTACCGAATGCAGACCTTCCGTGAGGAAAAGCCGTTTAGTTTCTATTTTAAGGTTATAAACGACGTTCAAACGTCACGAACAGGCACATTGGTTTAATCATTTGTAAATATAATGTCTTATATGTTATTAAAAGACATTTATATTTAATTTGTCCAAAAAACCTGTCAAAATGATTTGCTGCATCCGGGCTACCACGTGTTATTAGTTTTGAGCGGTTGTTATCTGGGAATAACGGACCTGCAAATGTCGCGACTGGCCAATCAGAATCGAGCATTCCAACGAGCCGTGTAATTAAATCTGTCAGTGGACGTGTTTGGTTGAAAACTTCACATTTAGTCTCTATAGTCTCGTGTTAAAGCGGAAGTTCAGTCTGTATTAGTGAATCATTCTAGTTTCTTCCGAGAGTCGCTGGATTGTGCCTCGACATTTCAGTCTGACCCGTCTGATGTCCGCTCATAAATCCAGGCGGGATTCTGTACGGTGGATTGAAATCAAGCACTGCGCTTTGTTGCACATTTTTAAGGGTACGAAACATGGATTACAGTAAATGTCAAGAAGAGGTGTACTGAAGCTTTACACAAATGTACCGTAGTAATCTGCAAAATACCACTCGTCATTTCCACCTGAATGCTTAACCACACTTTGACATTTCATGAAGAAGTTATGATGCTGTTTGACATGCTGTTGTGGGTGGTTGCCAGGGCTGTGCTCTGTGGTTGCTAGGGTGTTCTGGAAGGTTTTTAACTTTTTGCTACGTTGCCTGTGTGGTTGCTAGGGTGTTCTGAGTGTTGCTGATAGAGCGCAACTTATGTTAAACACAGAACATGTCCTTAAAGTGTGTGTCTACAGTTTTTTTTTCAGTAATATTGGATTTCACGGCTCTGTGGGTTTTCCTGCTGTGTCAGCGTTGAGTTAGGAGTTTCTCTCCCCGCAGCATCACAGCTGCTCGCTCTGATATTTCGCACACACACGCACACGCTCAAGAGTTGTGTGAGGTGTAAGAGTCTCTGCTGAGCTTCACATGCATCTGCTGTAGACTCCATTGATTTCTGGATGATCTGCAGTTGTGATTGATTGGTTTTCCTTCTCATAAAGCTCGTTACACCGGAGAGTTTCCCGGCTGAACCCGCCGCCGCATCACGGTCGTCGAGAGACTCGACTCACAGCCGCCCATCTCACGATCCACAGGCTCTCCACACACCGCCGGAGCTTTAATGGCTTCACTTCTGGAGTTTGTTGAAAGTTTAGAGGTGTGAACAGCTGCGGTTGTGTTGCTGTGACCGAACACACACACACACACAATCTGTGTTGCACATTCATTCAATCACTCACTCGCCCGCCCTCTTTCTCTCTCTCTCGCCCACAGGAGACTGTGTTGTCACCTCTGCTTAACACAAACTCCTCATGAAACTCTCTGAAAGTCCTGCGATCAATCACACCCACCAAAACATTGATTTTCTCACACGCTCAACACACTCTCCCTGTCTCTCGCTCACTCTTTCCATTCAGTTTGCAATTTCTAGGTCCTTTATTGGCATGATTGTGTGTACGTACGAAATCGCCAAAGCATTGAACAT
>NC_079900.1:1696263-1743763 GCF_024868665.1 Triplophysa rosa | reverse complement strand
TGTATTCCCACCAGGACTCGCTTAACATACAACAATGACAAACCATGGTTTACAATGAAACTGAGACAGCTTCGTCAGGCCAAAGAAGATGCTTACAGAAGTGGGGACAAAGTCTTGTATAATCAGGCCAAAAACACACTGACAAAGGAGATAAGAGCAGCTAAGAGAAGCTACTCTGAAAAGCTGAAGAACCAGTTTTCAACCAACGACCCTGCATCAGTGTGGAAAGGCCTGAAAGACATTACCAACTACAAGCCATCATCACCTCAGTCTATGGGTAATCAACGACTGGCTGACGACCTGAACGACTTCTATTGTCATTTTGAAATGCAGAGTCTCACCCTTCACACCCGCCCTGACCCTATCTCTGCTATACCATTAACACCTCCTCTTGACACTCAACCTGCACTTAAGATCTGCGAAGAGTATGTTTGCCAGCTTTTCCGCAAACAAAAGATCAGAAAAGCACCAGGCCCAGACAATGTCTCACCCTCCTGCCTGAAAGTCTGTGCGGAGCAGCTGTCGCCCATCTTCACTAATATTTTTAACAGATCTTTGGAGCAGTGTGAAGTCCCTTCATGCTTCAAACGCTCCACCATCATCCCTGTACAGAAGAAACCCAAAATATCTGGACTTAATGACTACAGGCCTGTTGCTTTAACATCTGTGGTCATGAAGTCATTTGAGAGACTTGTACTGGCCCACCTGAAGGACATCACCAGACCACTTCTTGATCCCCTCCAGTTTGCTTACCGAGCAAACAGGTCTGTGGACGATGCAGTAAACATGGGACTGCATTACATCCTACAACACCTAGACAGACCAGGGACTTACGTCAGGATCCTGTTTGTAGACTTCAGCTCGGCCTTCAACACCATAATCCCAGACCTCCTCCTGCCCAAGCTTACCCAGCTCTCTGTGCCAACCTCTACCTGTCAGTGGATTATTAACTTCCTGTCGAACAGGCAGCAGCTAGTGAGGTTGGGAAAATTTAAATCCAGCACATGTACCATCAGCACCGGAGCTCCTCAAGGATGTGTTCTTGTTCTTTCTCCACTGCTATATTCACTCTACACAAACGAATGCACCTCTACAGACCCTTCTGTCAAACTCCTGAAGTTTGCAGATTGTACACATTCCCGTAACAGTCATTTTCGGCCTTTTATTTGCCATAGATGACGTGTGGGGGGAAAAAAAAATGGAAAATTTCCTTTGCCCCCCCCTTCACAAGAAAGGAGGTTGCTCAGCTGGCTGCCTGGTGTAGTCAAAACAACCTAGAGCTGAATGCATTCAAGACAGTGGAGATGATAGTGGATTTCAGAAGGAACCCTCCATCACTTCCTCCCCTCACCATCCTGGACAGCACTGTGGATACTGTGGAGTCATTCAGGTTCCTGGGCTCCACCATCTCTCAGGACCTGAAGTGGGAGTCCCACATAGACTCCATTGTAAAGAAGGCCCAGCAGAGGTTATACTTCCTCCGTCAATTGAGGAAGTTCAACCTACCACAGGAGCTACTGACCCCAGTTCTACTCAGTGGTCATCGAATCTGTTCTGTGCACTTCAATTACTGTTTGGTATGGCTCGGCCACCAAATCAGACCTACGAAGACTACAACGGACAGTTCGTAGTGCTGAGAAAATTATTGGTGCTCCTCTGCCCACACTTCAGGACCTGTACGATTCCAGAGTGAAAAACAGGGCAAGAAAAATCATCATTGACTCCACACACCCAGCACACAAACTCTTTGATCTGCTGCCCTCTGGCCGGCGCTTTAGAGCACCAAACACCAGGACTTCCAGACACAGAAGCAGCTTCTTCCCCCAGGCAATCTCCCTCCTAAACAGATAACTGCTCCTTAAGAGCAATATTCCACTTCCACTACTCCTATAGTGTGCACTATAGTGCCTTATTATATCTACATCTTATGTATACATGTATATAACACTACCTCTACTTACTAAATTATCCATTTGCACAAGTGTACATACAATCTGTTAATATGTTTATTCTACTATATACTACCCTGTACAATGTCTCTTATATGTTATTATCCCCCATTTTCTGTAAAATAGTCTTTATTTTATATATGCACAATTTAGAATCTTTTAGACTGTAAATCGTATTATATTGTATTGTCATTGTGTTGAATGTCTGTACTAGAAGCTTCCAACACCAAAGAAAATTCCTTGTGTGTGCAAGCACACTTGGCAATAAAGCTCTTCTGATTCTGATTCTGATATTCCATGATGTTGTTTGTTTGTCGCTGGGTTTTGCAAAACCCGGAAAAAAGTAGCTTACAAGTTTTTTTTTTCATTTATTGAAAAACACATCGAATTTAGACATCCAAGGTTTTAGTAGGACAGCGGCGATATACTGTATTAGTTACTCTTTAATAGGAGTCAGGTAAGATAATTTAAGAATTAAATTGAATGTTCCTTATTTCAATGTGCAAACTTATATATACATACACTATATACAAGGCCGGACTTACCATTGGCCTTGACTTGGCTCCAGCCCATGGGCCCCGCCTATCAGGGGCCCCGCCTGCTCTCGTTCATTTGATTTGTGTAGTTATATTTGTTTAGCATAGCACTGCCTCATGTGAGGAATGATGTCGAAGGGCTGTATAATTATGTGAAAAAAACTATATTAGTCCCCTTGGTATTATAATGTTGGTTATTAATGTTGATTGGATTTTACATTTAAGTATGTTTGAAACTTCCAACACGCAATAAACGCACCACTTGTGGCTCCCACTGTCCAAACAAGCATTATAAACGTGTAAACCAGTGAACAAGTGTCCTTCTGTGTAATTGGAGAAAAAAAAAACATTTACTAATGCTTACGAACACATGATTTTAAATAGTACGGGGACCCCGAAAACAACTCAAGCCAAGGGGCCCCCGTCATCCTATGTCCGGCCCTGACTGTATATACAGTTTATGAGAAATATTCTCCCGTTTAATGTTGAGTAAATCATTGGATTTGTTTATAAATGTCCGATGTGCTGAATGAGATGTTTGACGTCAGCATCTCTCTTCAGAGCTCGTCCTGGCTGAGTTCCTAATATCTCATTTGATCAGACTGACTTTGGGTTGAGAGTGAATTGTGTCTGACAGTCTCAGCTGGTGTCAGTGTTATTAGTGTTTGTGTGTTTGTTCTTCAGGTCCTGTGAGAGCTGACAGGAGACGTTTGTGTGTGTCACAACACTTTACAATCATCTTCTGCCTTTTTGCTTTATTGAGACTCTTTCACTGTTGGTCTCAGAGGAACACGATACCTCAGATGTGTCCTGTACACGATTACTACAGCACCGTATGATCTCAAAACACACAAACACAAGTGTGATGATAAAGTTAGTGTTAGCGTAACCCAGATCACATTTGTTATAAAATGCTTCCAAAACTAAATGATCACCCACATTAAAATGTAGTGATTTCTAAACATGACCATAGTAAATATTAAAGTATACTGCAGTATTTACAGCTGTTGTTTTATTCACAAAGTGTACTTACTATAGTTAATTTAGAAAAATGTGAAGATGATGACAAAGTTAGTCTCCTTCGAGACCTTGGTCCACCCTAAACGCTCCTGTTTTCTCGTTCTTCCAGCGGTAACAAGCGTTTGGGTTTTCAGGGCGTGGATGACGGTCTGTGGTGGTCTGTCATGTCTGCTGTGATTTAGCGGGCTCTTTATTCTCCTCCGCTTCATCTCCCCTCAGAAAACATGTTTGTCGTACACTTCAGAGCTGCAGTAAAGATCACACGGCTTTTTGTTTCACTAATANAATAACACAAAGAATTGTGACAGCTACACAATCATGATAGGAAACACTCTACAGGCTTTTGACAGGTGTGTGATCTGAATTAGTTCGACTGTGATCTCAATTGCATTTACACATTTACGTACTATGAAGTAATATGAGAAAAGATACACAAAGTTACAACAATTGCTAGTACGTGATCTGAAGTAGTTGATCTGAAGACACTTTCATCCAATAAGATTTAAGTTTGTTTGTGATTTAGTGCGTTTATGATGCAGATTTGTGTGTGATCCAAATGAGTTTATATGTGAAGTGTAGGTGGTGTGATGTATGTTTAAAGAGAGAAGGACTCTGATGTCCCACTGATGATCTGATTATATCCGCCTGATTCCAGATGGGCCGATGGGCTCCACGGGGACTCGTTTGATCTCCTTCATTCCTTAATTTCATAAAGCAACACCTTTAAATGTCATTGAAGTCTGGTTTGTTATAGAACACAGATATCAGTTGATGGTTAAATGTATAATTCGCTCAAAAACGTTGTCACCGTCATGTCCTTCAAAACGTTATTACTTTCCTTAAGGAATCAAACGATAAACAAACATATCGCTGCTGTCGTTCTAAAAACTCGTATCTCCACATTTTGTGATTTTTATTTTTTGCCATAAATTATTAGCGTTAGTCACCCTTTATGTTTGTCGCTGGGTTTTGCAAAACCCGGAAAAAAGTAGCTTACAAGTTTTTTTTTTCATTTATTGAAAAACACATCGAATTTAGACATCCAAGGTTTTAGTAGGACAGCGGCGATATACTGTATTAGTTACTCTTTAATAGGAGTCAGGTAAGATAATTTAAGAATTAAATTGAATGTTCCTTATTTCAATGTGCAAACTTATATATACATACACTATATACAAGGCCGGACTTACCATTGGCCTTGACTAGGCTCCAGCCCAAGGGCCCCGCCTATCAGGGGCCCCGCCTGCTCTCGTTCATTTGATTTGTGTAGTTATATTTGTTTAGCATAGCACTGCCTCATGTGAGGAATGATGTCGAAGGGCTGTATAATTATGTGAAAAAAACTATATTAGTCCCCTTGGTATTATAATGTTGGTTATTAATGTTGATTGGATTTTACATTTAAGTATGTTTGAAACTTCCAACACGCAATAAACGCACCACTTGTGGCTCCCACTGTCCAAACAAGCATTATAAACGTGTAAACCAGTGAACAAGTGTCCTTCTGTGTAATTGGAGAAAAAAAAAACATTTACTAATGCTTACGAACACATGATTTTAAATAGTACGGGGACCCCGAAAACAACTCAAGCCAAGGGGCCCCCGTCATCCTAAGTCCGGCCCTGACTGTATATACAGTGTATGAGAAATATTCTCCCGTTTAATGTTGAGTAAATCATTGGATTTGTTTATAAATGTCCGATGTGCTGAATGAGATGTTTGACGTCAGCATCTCTCTTCAGAGCTCGTCCTGGCTGAGTTCCTAATATCTCATTTGATCAGACTGACTTTGGGTTGAGAGTGAATTGTGTCTGACAGTCTCAGCTGGTGTCAGTGTTATTAGTGTTTGTGTGTTTGTTCTTCAGGTCCTGTGAGAGCTGACAGGAGACGTTTGTGTGTGTCACAACACTTTACAATCATCTTCTGCCTTTTTGCTTTATTGAGACTCTTTCACTGTTGGTCTCAGAGGAACACGAAACCTCAGATGTGTCCTGTACACGATTACTACAGCACCGTATGATCTCAAAACACACAAACACAAGTGTGATGATAAAGTTAGTGTTAGCGTAACCCAGATCACATTTGTTATAAAATGCTTCCAAAACTAAATGATCACCCACATTAAAATGTAGTGATTTCTAAACATGACCATAGTAAATATTAAAGTATACTGCAGTATTTACAGCTGTTGTTTTATTCACAAAGTGTACTTACTATAGTTAATATAGAAAAATGTGAAGATGATGACAAAGTTAGTCTCCTTCGAGACCTAGGTCCACCCTAAACGCTCCTGTTTTCTCGTTCTTCCAGCGGTAACAAGCGTTTGGGTTTTCAGGGCGTGGATGACGGTCTGTGGTGGTCTGTCATGTCTGCTGTGATTTAGCGGGCTCTTTATTCTCCTCCGCTTCATCTCCCCTCAGAAAACATGTTTGTCGTACACTTCAGAGCTGCAGTAAAGATCACACGGCTTTTTGTTTCACTAATAAGCTCCCCGCGTGGCTCGGAGCGCTGCCCTTTAAATGTGTGTGTGCGCTGGCAGATGCTTTGAAACTCAACGGGGATTTGTAGGGTGTTTTGCGTGGCGTCACGAAAGCATCAGAGATGTGAAGCGCGCTGGATCGTGTTGTTGTTGTGCGGCAGGTGCGTTACTGTGCTCTCTTCAGAATCAAATACTACTGTACTGACAAATCTAGTGTCGTTTTTATTTTCATTTTAATGAACGGCGGCTCAGTTTACCTGAATGAACCCGACTCTGTGTCTACGGTTTCTTTTAAGCAGCATTTATTGATATTCATTTACAGTATATTTTAATTGATAACTTAATTACCTATTTTATGTTGCATTTATATTCCATGACTCTTTCTCTATATTTACATCTTCATGAAATGTGGCTGTTTTTGTGTTGAAGGTCACGTCTGATTTGGAATCAGAATGACGCAGCAGCCAGAAACACAGAACTCAGCAAAGAGAGATGAAAAGATGAAAACTCGCCTCTGGAATCATTTATAAGAGACGGCAAACTGGGTAATGGGGGCGAGAGAGAGGAATATTTCCAACTAGTTTTATTTTGTATTCAGTGATTTGATATCCAGGTCAGTGTGATGTCTGCGGAGGCACTAAACCAATAACAGAATACAAACAGCAGTATTTTTGCCCTCATGTTTAAAGCATACGGGTCATACGGGTCATTTGTCGAATTGCCCCGAGCTCTCATTCATTTCTGACCCTGATACTAAACCAACACATTCAAGAGAGACAAACACACACTGTGTAGATGCTTTATTGGGATAAACGTGTGGCTTTATCAGTCTGAGGATCAATCTCCAGTTGAACCAAAACAACAGCAGAGAATCCAGAAATAGCAGAGAAAATAAAGCACATTTATCTTCCAGCAGTGTGTGGAGATGTCCTCCGCTTAATAAAGTTTTACTCATAACTCTTGCTTTCTGTGATGTTGTGCATTGGACTGCATGTGATCTGTGTCTTGGAATTATATTTGAGATGTTTATTTGAAAATGTAAAAATGCAGAAAGGTTTCTGTGGAGGTTTGGTTTACTTGTGTGGAGTGTGCCAGATCTAAATACCATTAGCTCGATATAAAAACAAGTCTATAGGCGGTCCTCAAGAATATACCAAAACAAATTGTGTGCGTGCACAACCTGGAACCTGTACAACAGAACGTCAAATATGAGATTGTGTTGTTTCCCTGATAGCACACATACATCTGGTTTACGTCTATTTGATGTCTGCATTTACATCTGCAAAACATCTACAATACATCGTTTGCTCATCTGCAATACGTCTCGGAGATGTCTGCTGTCAGACGTCATATAGACATCTAGAAGATGTCTGTAAGATGTTTATGATTTAAAATGGATGTACAACAGCTCTTTCTAAGATGTTTAGCAGATGTTTTTAAGCAGCAGATCTCCAGAACTTTAACAGAAGTATTACAGACGTTCAGACGTCTCCGAGACGTATTGCAGATGAGCAAACTATGTATTTAAGATGTCTTGCAGATGTAAATGCAGACGTCAAATAGACGTAAACCAGATGGATTGTGCTATCTGGGTTCTGTGTTAAAATCTCTCCTTAACATTCTAAGTGTTATTTTCACTCAACCTTGTATTGTCTCTTTTATTTATTTTACACACAATCAACACAAAACGCCACAAAGTGTGTTACAATAACACAAAAAAAAGTGTTAATAACCAACACATTCGTCACTCTAAAAACAGTTGTGTTAATCATAACACATGTTGTGTTCAGTTAAGGACAACACATTAATGAACACATCTCTGTGCTATTTCTTGGGACAACACGTTTTGTGTTAAAAATCAACACAAAACCTTTTAAAAAAATAATAACACAATGCGTTAAATAGGATACACAAACAATTTGTTACAATGAACACATCCATTTTAAGAGTGTTGTTGATGGTGCAAAAGAGCTTTGGGTAAAATCACATTGATCTGTGTTTGCTGTTATGTAGTTGTGTTTTGTATGTTTTCACATTGAGAAGTCCGATTCAATGAAGTTCACTAAAAATATTGCTTTATGCTACTGTTTAATAGCTTTTTAAATTTAAGTAAGTATTTAGTTCAGTTATATGTTTAGTGCTTTTCACCATTTTTCATTGTTGCAAAGCCACTTTACTGTCAAAAGTATTTATTTGTTTTTGTGGTTCAACTTAAAAATGCTTGCCTTAAAAAACTGTCTGTACTAATTTGTATGCACTCACTGTAAAAAAAATTGTTGGTTCAACTTAAAAAAATAAGTTACCTGGCTGCCTCAAAATTTTGAGTTAATGCAACTTAAAAATATTACTCAATTAATTTCTCGTTGAGTTGACTAATATTTTTAAGTTGAATTAACTCAAAATTGTGAGGCAGCCAGGTAACTTATTTTTTTAAGTTGAACCAACATTTTTTTACAGTGAGTGCACACAAATTAGTACAGACAGTAGAGACATAAGAAAAATTCATGGTATTATTGCGAATTGCAAAGTGTATCTAAATACTGAATGAACAGCTTATGAGTATTTTGATCACTTAGCAAACTACAGTTTTTATTTGTGAGTATCTTGTAGCTCAGGTGTGTAGTTTCCTCAACACTGAACATTAAGCATTTGTATGTCAAGACAATGGCTTGAAATGTGTTGAACTGAGAGATGATTGTTGCAAACATGATCAACCCATCAGAAAACTCTCGATCATGAGAGAAGAAGTCATTTCTCTGTTTTCTGTGCTGTTCCCAGCGGATATAAATCTTCTCGTCTTGTTCTACATCACGCTGTCTGTTCATCAGTAATGATCAAGCATGTCTCTCATCATCCGTGAGATGCCATGTTTATGTTCATGATCTATTTAAAGCGCAGGGGGCTGCCCTCACCGCTCCATCACAACCTCAGAAATAGCTTTGAACAGAGAGATGTTTCGTGGTTTAATGTGCTCTTTCATTCGCATTGATGTTTTCAGGGTAACCAGGAGGCCAGCAGTCCCGCGGACGCCATGGCCCAGACTTACACCCCGCAGTACGCCCCTCAGAACGGAATCCCTGCCGAGTTCACAACACCGCACGCCCTTCCCACGCAAGATTACACGGGACAGAGCCGCGTTCCCGATCACAGCCTGACCATCTACACGCCGACGCACAGCGAGCTGCCCAACGGTGACAGCAACACGCCGGCCATTTCCTCCAGTACCAACAACACAACGGTGCGTGAAACACATGCAAAAAAACACATTTCGCATAATGACATCAGAATTGTCAAAAGTAATGAAGTAAGAGGTTAAACCATAGTCCCAGTTTATAGGAATATGCTGTGAGAACGTTTTGCTAACGTTCCTGTTAAGAAAACGTTATTTCTGAATGTTGAGCGGATTACGTTAAAAAACATGTTCAAAATAAAAGTAATATAAGAATGAGAATATGAGATTAAATTTGTAATATTTCCAGATAAAAGTCAAATTTACGAGAATTCAGTTGCAGCAACGACTTTATTCTCAAACATCATGACTCGTGTAGTCTTATTTTATTTTATATTTTTAACATGGCCCTAATTTATTTCTGCCGTAAGCACTTCAGTAACCATGTAAAAATAACGTTTTTATTTCAAAATAATTTAGCAGTGACATAATGTTGATCAAGTGCTCTTTTAACATTACTGCGAGACATTTTTTGTTAACTGAGCAAACGTTTGCCAACATTTTGATAAAAGAGTACAAAAACGAACTAATTTTATTTTATTTTACACTGGAACGAGTGTTCGGAAATGTCATTTTAGATTTTACGTTGGCTGGCGTCAGGTTTCATTCTGTTCCCGCCCTGGAAATCTCGCTTCACTTCATTAGCAGAACACATCCAGCGTCGCACATCTGGAAGTGGACGTGGGTGATCTGCTATACTCGCTCCGTCCAAACCCGTTCCTGAAATATTCCCATCATCCGCTGGTTATGAAGCTGTGGAAGGTATGCAGTAGGTACTGTATATGAATAGATCAGTGTGGTACGGCACACGCTCGCCTGTCCAAAATAATGAGCAGAGAGATGATGATTTCTCTGTAATGACGTGTCAGATTCTGTGCTGTTGTAATGACATCGTCACATGTTTATCTCTCTCACCCTGACACGAATAACTGCACCGTCTGTTTACATCATTCCTGCTCATAGAATGACAGATTAACTGAAGTTATCGAAGCGAAAAGCAACACCAGCTAATACCAACAAACCAGTCACATGTGTGCACGGATAAACACACATGATCTGTGATTTAAATGAATGACAACTAACAGACAGAGAATAATTCTATAGACCATTCAGCTCTGTTCCAGAAGCACTTCCTGGTTCAGTTTGTAACACTACACGAATGTTACAACAAAACACGACCAACAGAACATTCAGGACTGAAGTTAAATGTAAAGGTCTTTGCACATACAGTCCGAAATTTTCGTATTGCTTTTTTTTTGTATATGGCGTTCGTTTGTACGGTGTCTCTGAATTGTCGAAATGCTTACTGCGAAAAACACAGAAAATCAAACCCAGTCCGAATCTTTTTATGACGGACGAAAATATCGGAGGCAGTGTGTAAATGTGCTTTACACAACGTGAGATCGTATTTATTTTTTAACGTGCGGAAAATTCGGTCGCAAATTTCGGACTCAATGTGCAATGGCCTTAAGACTTAAATATGACTTATTATATACTGTATGTGAACGGAGAGAAAAGACTGTGTGAATGGATGTAGTTCGTGACATACAGACGCAGGTTATTGTAGATTTGATAAACAGTGAAAGGTGTGTTTGTGGAGGCTTGTTTTATTTCCGTCTGTAGATGAACGTGTACATGATGTCATATTAATAATTCAGCGTGGCAGAAAGGTGGACACGCTTTCTCTTTCATCTCTGTTTGCTCACTAGATTCTTTACAAAAGAACTCAATGTTGTGTTATAGAAATACTGTCAGCCCTGTTTCACCTCACATCGCAAAAAGAGTTCAAGAGTTTCTGATGGCTCATGTTTAAGTGTTTTTAAACAGTGACACCCTTAATAAACTTAACCCTTTCATGAATGAATTTGTGATGACCCTCGCCCCCTCTCGAGACCCTCGCGTTCTAGGCTGCGCTTTAAAAAAAAAACATATCTGAATGCAGACGCGTTTAGTCTGAACGGCCCCTTACAAGGTTGAAACGTTTGTAACTTCTTTTTTCGAAGATTTTCATATGTTTACTCGAGTGTACAGTATATGTTTTTGTTTGTAGAGGTCACTGTATTGACCTCTGTTCATGAAAGGGTTCGTATTCAGATCGTCTTGTGACGTCATGTTGTGTCCGGTTATTCAAGCACTAAACTGGAATTCGCGAGTTCGCCTCACAGATAATAAGAACGGATAATAAGGGACGGATTGTATGCATATTTGGCATGCTGTCCCGGGGAGAGGGCCCAGTATGTGCCCGGACTCGGGTCGTCCCACCCGGCCCCCCTGAACCCCCGATCCCCCCGAACCCCCGAGGGGGTGCTTGAAAGACACTAGAGGGCAATTACGTGAAAATGTAAATCTTACCATGAAAAAATTTAGTTTTTACCAGCGGTTTTTACTATGGTAACAGCACAGATTTTAACATTTGGTGGTTCAAATACCCATGTGAGATCTCTCTTCAAATTTGTAAAGCATTTGTTTTATTTTTAGTGCATGATTTTTCATAGTCAGGTAAGTGCCATTTTCAGGATTGTCACATCCATAACGCTACATATTCCTCATAAATGGACACATGAAAATGAATATAAAGTAACTATTTTATGTTCTATAAAGAGGCATCCCTTCTCCATTCATTGGGTATTAATGCTTCAGGATTGTGCATTTTATTTCATAGAAATCCTACAAAGTTTATCGTCTCCCAAAAACCGCGTCCTTTTTTTGTCACATCCATAACGCATGTTTATTTCCCTTTTTTAAATATACATTTTGTTCATAGACTGACATTTTTTTATGTTTAGCCTCTATCAACAAGGGTTTAGTAAAATATAAACAGATGGTTCAATATAATCGTAACAAATTCATTCTCTGAGCATTTTTATGTCACGTCCATAACACAAAATGTCACTTCCATAACACTGGAATTGCCCCAGAGATGGTGAAGGTAAGGCGGCTTGTCTATTTGTAGGGGTTGCTCCCGGGCTGATAGGATGATTGGTGAGATTGGATATAGCCAACCAGCCGGGTTAGTTATCTACACGTGCTCCTCCCGAACTTTGTTAACAAAACATATGAGATCTGAATCAAGAATATTTCTGAAGGTGTGAGGATTAAGTTAGGAAGTCGGATGGGCTACTTTTATGGTTTCTGTCATTTGATTGAGCCATGCACATGTATGAAGGGAAGACTGCGCGGATGCAGTGAGGGCGGTTGTCTGACGTTCACCTGGGGCGTCAAAAACAGTCGTAGAGAGACAGAATGAAACAGCTGTGAGTGAGAACAGTGCATGTCAGAGCCATAAAAGAGTGCAAATGAGCGTCATTACTGCAGGGACAGTGATTATGATAATGACAACAATAACGGCGACGGTGGTTACGGTGATGATGATGATGATGATGATGCGGGGGTGATTAATGCCGGGAGATAAATGAGAACCATGTTTCACACTCGTCCCTACAGCCACAGTGTGTGTAATAATGAATGATGTACTGCATGTTTCTGCATGCACACGCGTGTGCATGATAATAAATCACGGGCCGCAGGATCCTGCGCTTCAGCAAGTGTTCTGCATGCACAAGAGAAAATGTGCACGAGGAAGATTTGGCTGAAATGAAATGAGAATTTGGAAACGGACAGATGCATTACAGTAATGAACCGGCATCCCAAAAAACAAAAATGCTTTGAAAATGGGTTTTAATGTTTTTACTTAAAATGGGTTTTGTTTTTCTCTGTCATGTTTTCATGAGATGCACCGATTTATTTTTACTATTACATTTTTATTGCAGGTTTTTGTACAGGTTCCTTCACATCGTACATGTGTGCTAGTGTGTGTGTGTGTGTGTGCGTGTGTGTGCGTGTGTGTGTTTGAAGTGATGCATTAATGCTGATATTTTGATGAAGCCCATGATGCTCAGGGGAGATTTGTTGATGGCGTGTTTGCGCGTGCGTGTGAATGAATCTCAACATTTTTTACTCTAATGATATCTGATGACATGGTGTTGTATGGCGGCACCAGAAAATGTGTTTGTGTGTTTGTGTTTATGTGTGTTTGTGTGTGTTCTGCTCGAGCGAGTCAGCGGCGAGTGAAAACATTTATCACAGACGTCTGAATTTTCATTTGTGGCGGATCATCAACATAATGATGGAAACATTGAGCCAATGGCTTCACTCCTCCAGACGAGAACTTCTGACTCTGTGTGTGTGTGTGTGTGTGTGTGTGTGTGTGCGTGTGTGTGTTTGTTGGTTATTTGTCAGTGTGTGTGTGTTCCTCAGACACTAACAGGTGGAGATTAATAACGGTATTGTAGATGCATGACCTCAGGTACATCATCATAACTCAACGTCTGTTTACCGCTGGAGCAAGTTAGCATCTTTAACATCATTTATTTCTTCTGTCTTTCATTTATATTGTGTGTCTGTGAGCTCATGGGCTCTTGTTTCTCTTTCTCCGGACAGACAGACGACGTGACGCAAACGGTAGTTTCCCAGCAGGTGATGCTCTCAGAGTCCACGGAGAAACAGCAGCCCAAGAGGTTACACGTCTCCAACATTCCCTTCCGCTTCCGGGACCCTGATTTACGGCAGATGTTTGGGGTGAGTCCACCGACGGGATGTGGTCAACATGATATCAAAGTGAACCTTCAATCGTTTTTAATGCACATTCCTCTTATAATATACTGTGAAGGCGAATGTTGGGAATGACGGGTTGAAAAAGCTGAAATATGGAATGAGTCAAAGAATGCTTATTAAAAAATAAATAGGTACATTTTAAATGTAAATTTATGCATTTGGCATCAACACCACAGTCGATGTGTTGAGCTTCAGGGAAACTAACTATTTGAATGTTAACATGTTAACTCAAAATTCAATTACGAGGATGTCTTGTATGCTCTTAATAAAATAACATTTGCATAGCTTTTGGCAAAAACCTAAACAGGAGTGATTGTTGACTAAACGTCTATAACCAATGACTGCCATAACATGTGAATAAAACTCGGAATATCCAAATAACTGTACAAATGACCAAATTACCAGTTGACAAATGTGACTTGGTTCAGCTGTGGGATACAGAAGACAGATCGGTTAAATCAGGTGCGCGCGGGCTCCGCTGTTTTCCGCTTATTTTCTGAAAAGCCTTTCAATCATGTAAATGGGCCGTCGGCAGCTCGCCCGCATTAGTTTGGCCGTGTGTCGGCCACTGGCTCTCTCCAAAAGATGCTGTTGATTACAGCACAGACTGCAGCGTGGCCGTATAAATGACATATAACCCCCTCTCTCTCTTCCCATCATGCTCTCTGATCGCTGGATTATTGTTCTCCGAGGCTGCCAGGCCCACGCAAGCCAAATCGACGCGCTCATTACAGAAGCTCGCGGGCGTCGTGTATAGGTGGTCCGGAGATATACGATGCACACTCGGGGGGCTTATCCAACGGCCACGCACAGTATGGACGGCTAGGGTTGTTTGTTTATTCATTAGTATGCAAGTTGGCAGAAGTAGCATCTCCGAGGACGAGATCCGACCCCCTTTAGCTCTCCGAGGGCTTAGTGTTAGCATACAGCCAAACAGATCACGCTCGGTGTAATTGCACTAAAGCGCTACAGGGCTTCTAGCACCGCAAGCGTGTTAAAAGTTAGCCGCATTAGATGTGACAGAAGGTAAACAAAAGCAATATGGCCGTAGCGTAACGTAAGCCCGCCGCCTCGGTCAGTAATCGCTCCATCTGCCTTTGCAGACTAAAGGAAGCCTTCGCTAATGACTCACTCCTGCGCTAAACAAAGCTTGGCGGTGTTGATTAGCCTCATGGCTAATGGAGATTTAGCCCACGGCGAGCCAGGCCGAAGGTTTTCAGCGTCTAGCTCCAATTAGCCGCATGGCTAACAGAGAGTCGAAGCAAAATGAGTGGGCTGTCAGGTTAGCGCAGGCCGACTAAAGCGTAGAGTCGCTAATGAGAGCGAAGTGAGGGGCTCATTATCCACACTAGCGGCGAGTCGAGTGCCTTATTACAGAGGAAGTCCATATGGAAATGTGAGGGAGAAAAAAGTTCCTAGAAGTGAAACCCGCAGCTCTGTGAAGGCTTCAGGGCCGTTTCTTCTTTCTGTCGGCCCGAGAGCCGCTGGAGATTTCTCTCACAGGGGGTCTTACCTTCATCTCCGGCATTACCGCTGCGCTACACCATGTTAGCATTCCACCTGCGGAGCTCGTCTTTTAAGAGCGAGCTGCGAGAGAGAATTAGGGAGTGCTCAAATCCAAATCCTTCTGTGCAGGTACACACCGGCGGATCAACGTGAAGACCGAACTCAACTGTCTCAGTCTGAGCTCAAACATCTCTCAATCGTGCTTTGATTTAAAGATGCAGATAGACACGAATGCTGCCTGAGGTTTTTGGCAGGAAACTTTGTGCTCGGGTTCCCGGCTGAGGAGAGCTGGCGTTAAAGAGTTTCTAGCTGGTCATGAATCAGCTGGAGTAGAGATATTAGCATGACTTTCTAGTTGATCTTGACCGCCTCAGTCGTATTTATTTGATTGCCTGCATGCGAATGGGCGGATTGGATTATTCACAATTTCGTGACATAGGGCCGCCCTTGGCCAAGAAGTCCAGGGCCGGTTTTTAGACCCAATCCAGCCCTGCTGCACGGTTATCGTGCCAAAAGAATTCACAAAGCTTTAAACGGGTGCTGAATTACTCGTATCATCATGATATCTGTAGAATTAGTGTGATATTATCAATCATGGCATTTTTATCATGGTTGCTGACGATACCGTATATTTTGCGGACCCT
This sequence comes from Triplophysa rosa, assembly GCF_024868665.1. Lineage (NCBI taxonomy): Eukaryota > Metazoa > Chordata > Actinopteri > Cypriniformes > Nemacheilidae > Triplophysa > Triplophysa rosa. The sequence goes on along the minus strand of NC_079900.1, from coordinate 1,727,786 downwards.
AGCTGACGATATCTGATTCATAGTATACGGTTATTGCAGTCAATAGAATTCAAGATGATGATGTTATCGCAATATCTATAGATTTTTAAATAAATATAAAAAAAATTGCCAAAGAATAACATAGTGTAACGAGTGTAGTGTGGCTTAATCGAAATAACACAACATCGATGCTTTTTAATATCACCGTTATTGTTAATACCTGTGTATAGTATATATATTTTCACTTTGTTTTATGTGTATTTTTGACTTGTAAAGTAGTGGCCAAAAGTGGTGTCCAACTTTGGTTAATTTATGTCTTTATTCAAATATATTATTAAAGATTTTGTATGTGTGTTGTGTAGCCCAGAATAATGACTGCTGTAGTCGAAACAAGAGAAGATCAACAAAATATGAATAACTGATAAAACTGTATTTAATATGTGCTTTATTTCTATGCTTTCTTTGTGTATTAGAATAAACCCAGATTCTCTGATATGCTGTAGTTTGACTATCCAAATAATTTTGTCGTATAAATACGTTGAAGTTACGTGTTTTCTTCATTGTGTATCATGCACGTCATAGTTCAATGTTTAATCCAGCCTGAGGGTCATTAAAATCAAATATTGTCCAAAAATCACCTCCTGACATCGCTTTTGGCCACTACTGTATGTGTTTTTCTACTGGAATTGTAAATTATTGTGTGTTAAATTACTCGGCGTTAAAAGTTTTCATTGTCTCATTCTAAAGTGGTGCGTGACCAGGTACTAAAGAGTTTAGATTTCTTCCCCACAATGCATTGCTAACAGATGACTGCGTGTACGCCTCAGAAATCTGCCGCCCGGGGGGTAACTGAGCATGCTCAGAGGAAAACACCAGACACAAGTTTCCTAGCAAACTAATTAATCTCCATCACTGGTCCATTACGCCCGGTTAAAACAATTAGCATCTGCCACACGCTGGCCAGGGAAAAGCCCATCACACACATGGTGCTCACGCTGGGGAGTTAATGTGTTTGTGTGGGTGTGTTCCTGATTCAACCCTCCGCCAAATGTGCGCTCGTTCGGAGAAATTGATAGATTTCAGCCCACAGTTTCACGCAGACGCTGATTGGATGAACAATAACATTAAGAATTGAAACGGTGACAAAAAACAAGTTCGTTTCGTAGTCTCGCCGTGCCGTTCAAGTACCAACTTTGTCTAAGATGTTTCTATTAAAACTCTTTAGAGATTTTAACGGACACAAATGAGACTGTTGGTATATACCGGAAGTAAATGTGTGTCTTTTTTTATAGTGTCTTTCAATATTTTAGATTATGCAGATTTTGATATTGCATCGCATTGTGTTGTTTTTTAGGGTTCTTATTTTTTATATTGCGTATTGTTGTTATTTTAGGTGCACATTTGGAGTCGAAAGTGAGAAATTTAAAAACTTGTTCTAAAATCAAGGGTGACGTCTGTAAAACGTCTAAAATACGTCTAAAAAACATCTTAAGACCTTCTTCCCAATGCATATGGTTACTAAGCAGCTTTTCTATTTATTGTCTTAAAGCTTTCAGCCTCAGTTTAATCGTATTGCTGTCTAGAAGAAACAATTGAGATATTAGTTTCAAATATTTTGTTTTTGTTATATACTAAAACAAGTGAAAAGCTTGATACAACATAGAGATCTCTTTTCGTGATTTCTCTCTTATACGAGCAGTGAAAGTTAGAATGGATCTCATTACCATGAATCTGTAACGGCACCGCTCTTAAATCTGTGACCGCTCTGTTCCTCCTCTGGTCCTCTGGATTTTTGTGGTCAGTCTGTGATGGTATTATCATCGGGTCGAGCACAGATCTCACATTTGAGGTTTGATTTGTTTTTTTACTGCAACGGTGGAATGATGGCCATGTAGCGTCATTATTTTTAATGAAATAATGCAAGAGGCAATTAAAAGCCTCTCTCACTTTGCGCTCGTTAGAAGAACTCGGGCTGGAACGTGAACAAAGATGAGAGAGAGAGAGAGCGGCACAAAACATGCTGCTCATACAGAAATTACATGTGAATGTTTTTAAATGATCTGCTGATCTGAAACTCACTCCACAGACCTCACGCCAGAGGCCTCACGTCAGAGACCTCACGCGAGGGGCATCGTACTGATGCTGTAGAATGAACAGAATTACAAGCGTTTTTCATAATCTAACATCTATAAATGTTATTTTAAGACATATGTGGTGTATACTGTAATTTGTGTGTTATTTAATTTCCATTTACGCGTCATGATGTTTTTATTTTATCCCAAGATTCAAGCTCAGCTTTCTCATGAACACAGCAAGAGACTTCTAATCTCTCTCTCTCTCTCTCTCTCTCTCTCTCTCTGTCTCCTTTTCTGCAGCAATTTGGGAAGATCTTAGACGTGGAGATTATCTTTAATGAAAGGGGATCAAAGGTTTGAATGACTCTTTCTTCTCTGTTTGTGCGGTTGTCATGATCTTTCTGTCTCTGCTGAACTCCTTTATTGGCTCGGAGACGCTGGTTTGATCTTCCTCGAGTCAGATTAAAGACTAAGAAGTCAAAGAACAAAACAGACATGAAAGCGCACATAAGCATCGCCGTATCCCAGTACTGGCGGTCAGCCCGCGCTCCGCTCACAGTTTTTCTCATTTGACCCAAACAAGTTCAACCAGAACGTAACATTTTGTCATTTTAGTTTGAATATAAGGATACATACTGTACGAGACGTAAGAACTGATGTGAGATTATTTAATGGTAGTGAGATCATTTCTAAAAATGTTGTGTTATGGGACAGAAAGATCCAGTTTGAAATGAAATGAGGGTATCAAAGTGACTATTATTTTCCCTTTTAACTCTTTTTATTTCTTTCTTTGTTTGCGATTAAACCCCAGTCCTCAGAAATAATGAAACTCCGGCTCATGTATCATACATTATGCCCAGAAATGTGATTATTATCTAAGATCTGTTACTTCTGTTCAGTTTATTGTGGCACCCTGCAACAACACGACGTTGAAGAATACAATAAAACACAATCGCGTCTCAATCCGTGTCCCCCCCGCAGCTCCATATGATGAAGCGAGAGACCCTGATCTGCTCAAGCAACCGTTTACTGTCGTCTGCCCCAAAAAAGCCCATTACCCATCACGCTTTGCTGTCCAAGAAGCAGTCATTTGCATTCAGTATGTTTGTACGTGTTGAGAAATGAGCCGTGTTTGAGTCCTCTGTGTTAAACTCATTACAGCATGATAAAACACTGAGAGATGCACACGCGTGACACATTTTGACCTCAGGATTCATTCCGTCTCTCTCTCGAGTGAATAAAGGAGCAAGAGTGAGGAAAATTAAAAATAATAATTATGAGGGAACTGCGTGCCATATAAACATCCAAATCAAACCGCTCTTGAACTACTTGATTATGGTCTCAAAAGATCAACATTGATTTTGCACATTTACACATTAAAACTCATCAAAATAACGCATAGTGACAGTTGACAGACAGTCTGCATGCTTCATTCGTGCTGTTTTGCTCGCGCAAAAACTGAACACATCATTTCCCCTTATTCCCTATAATATATATATATATAGTTACCCCTTAGTTTTAAAATACCTACAGTATAAATATCTTTTTGGATTTCCTGACTTCTTTATTCCCCAAAAACGTTGCATATTGTTCCCCTTTACCTACTGTAGAGGTACATTATTGTTACAGTTACGCTGTAAAATCTGTTTAATTATGCCGTACATTGCTGGCCGTAATCTAAAGCGGTGCCAGTTAAAGTTTTAATTTTGTGAAGAAATGCATGTGTAGGCACAATTTTTGTGTGTCTGCCTTTTTCTCATAACGTATGCATGAGCCTTTAGATCAAAAGGTTTGTAAGATGGTGGAGAACATAGATTTTTGAAGATCTTATTTCTGCCCATATTGTGTCACTGCAATAACGAAACATTGAAATAAACAAACTTTCTGCGTGTTTTTGATGTGGTTGTCTGTGTCGCTTTAACACTCTCTCTCTCTCTCTCTTTATCTATCTTTATCAATTCTCACGCTTTCTTCCTATCATGTGTTCCTTAGTCTTTCCAAAGCCCTTCAACGTTCTCTCTCTCTTTTCCTCCGCTTCACTCTGTGGGACGTCAGGGCTTTGGCTTTGTAACGTTTGAAACGAGCTCAGACGCAGACCGTGCGCGGGAGAAACTAAACGGTACAATCGTAGAAGGACGAAAGATTGAGGTGCTTTCCTTTTTTCCTTCTGTCTCTCCTGCCTGCTGACGTCATTTCCTGCCTGCTGACATCATTTCCTGTTCTCACCCTGAGCATTGGTGCATTACCTGTCCCTGTGTGTGTGCGTGATATGTCTTTAAGAAATATTCTGGGTTCAGTGCGACTTAAACGGATCTATGGCCTTCTTTGTAGTGAAAGGGTTCTTTAGGTTCTCAAAAGTAAGACGGGTTTGTTTAAAGAACCTTTTACTCAGTGGAGAAGGTAGACAGTACTTAAGTATTTTTACTTTTACTCAAGAACACATTTCAAGTATATGTACTTATGAGAGTTTTTGAGAGTTTTTACTTTGAAAAAAAAACATATTCACTAGATTATAAAGCCGTATGTCATAGTTGTACTCCATTACACTTCATAAATACATTTTTATATGTTTTTTAACCTTTAATACAGAATTTAAAGTCCCCGTGAACCGGAAGTTGCGATCGTTTGACTTCCGTATTTTGACGCATTTCTGAGTGAAATAGAATTTCTAATGAGAAAAATTGCTTTTGTCTTTCTCTGCGATATGATTGGATGTATAAAAACAGTTGTTGCATTTTGAAATGGAACTGGCAGCAGACTGACAGTTGAAGGGGAGGAGTTAACGGATGCTCCGCCCAAGCCGTCTAACATACATCATTTGAAATGGATAGTTTCAGATTTTAACTGAAGATTATGAGGGCACATGAATTTAAAAAAGAAAATGACCCACGTTGATAAACTATTGACTATAAATGCTGCAAAAATTTCATGAAAAAAGGCATTGTCATTTTTTATTTCACTGGGACTTTACGGACATTAAAATCCAGTACTTTACTACTTTCAAAAGTAAAAAGTATAAATACTTTTTCACCTTTAAAAGATAAGAAGTAAAAGTACTAGATTTGAGCTCGTACTTAAGTATTAAACTGTAAAAAAATAAACGCTTATTAATGAAATGTAGTGGAGTAAAAAGTACTGTATGCTTTGTAGTGTAGTGAAGTAAAATCTTTCCAAAGTAAAAGCCCTCTCATAAAATACAGATATTTAAAAATGTACTTGAGAGTAAAAAGACTTAATTTCCACCTATGTGTCAAGAACGCTGCAAAAATAAAAGAAACAAGACTATGCAAAATCACATTTATTATAAAATATTACTATTATATTTTCATTTCATGAGATTTGATCACAGTATTTGTATTATAATTAATGTTATTAGATAGCAGACTAAAAAGTGACGAAAATGCCGGTTAGGTTCAGACTAACCCAGAATATTCCTTTAAGTCTCTGAGAGAGAAGTTCAGTATTAAAGCTCAGTTGAATCGTAATCAATATTCATAATCCTCACGTTTCATTGGATAATACAGAGCCAATCAGCACCAATCATATTTTGAAACTTTTTTTTGTGGTGCTTGAATTCACTTCTCAGATATTACAGATTTAAGAGCATCACACTGCATTCTGTCATGTGTTGTGTGTGTGGTTTGATTCGGCTCAGAGGACTTTGAAGAGATGCATTGTGGGTCGTTACAGCTGAGCGATTATACTGACAGATATGCGTCGGGCATGAGCATGTATTTTTCCACGTGTGGTTTTGATATATGTTGAAATCTGTGTGTTTTTCTGTCAGGTGAACAACGCCACAGCCAGAGTCATGACCAATAAGAAGGCAGTAAATCCATACACAAACAGTAAGGCCGACGGACCCTGTCGATCATTCAGAAATACACACGAAATGCATTTTTGACGTGCGTGTTCATTACAGGTTGGAAACTGAATCCAGTCGTAGGAGCCGTGTATGGACCTGAGCTCTACGCAGGTGAGAAACACCGTCTGAAACGATGCTCTTGACGGGTGTGAAGTTTTTAATGACTGTCTTTCACCTCATCACTGACCCTACGGCATGCGTTAAGGGTGTTTCTATATGTAAATGACCTCTGTCACGATTGGCTGACCTTTCGCATGTGAAATGAGTCACAACCCCAGCGAGTGTCTGAATATCTTGAACGGGTGTTGATGGAAGTGTGGTGGCGTTAATAATCTTCTGATTTTGTGCGGTTTCATTTCATTCTCAAGAAACTGTGTGATGCTTGTCACATATGCGGTTGCTAGGTGGTTGCTAGGGTGGTCTCATGCCCCTGAAACGAGACGCCCAGAGGAGCGTGTGTAGTACCTGGGGTTAAAGGTCACGCTCGGAGACACACGTGCTGATGTCAGCCATTTTGCACCTCATGAAACTAAACCTGAGACTGCAGCGCTAGCGCTCCTGAACCGCTCACGCTAGCATGTCATTACCTAAACCAGAAGACACGATTCCTTCAGCGCACCATAAGCCGCGTGTTGATTTAGTGGAGTCAGATGGTGGTGATGTCATTAGCGCTGCTAGTTAGCTCTGGGCTTAATTTCATCAGAGCTCACGCCGTAAAACCCGTTTCAGTCGTCCAAATGGAGGATTCGTCGCTGTATCTCTGGCTTTAGTTCATATTCCCTGCGCTGTGTTTTGCTAAATGAGTCCGGGCTGATTTGCCCTCGAGTCTTCATGACCGTAAAAGTCTTTCATAAGGAAAATGAAGAGTCGTACGATGGCACGTGACGCCGGCTGGCTAACTCACTCACCGAAACAGAGAGATCTCCAAGCATCATCAGATGATAGTACGAAGAAAGTAAACCGTTTAAATGATGAGAATGAGATAAGTATGACATGGTTGTGAGGTTCTGGAGGTTGTTTGTGGAGCTGGTCATGTGGTGGTTTGTGCTGGTCATGTGGTGGTTTAAGCTGGTCATGTGCTGGTTTGTGCTGGTCATGTGCTGGTTTAAGCTGGTCATGTGCTGGTTTGTGCTGGTCATGTTGTGAGGTGTCTGGTCATGTGCTGGTATGTCTGATGTCTGTGTGGTTTAGCTGGTCATGTGCTGGTTTAAGCATGGTCATGTGCTGGTTTAAGCTTGGTCATGTGCTGGTTTAAGCATGGTCATGTGCTGGTTATGTGTGTCATGTGCTGGTTTAAGCTGGTCATGTGCTGGTTTAAGTGGTCATGTGCTGGTTTAAGATGGTCATGTGCTGGTTTTGTGCTGGTCATGTGCTGGTTTGTGCTGGTCATGTGCTGGTTTTAGTCGGTCATGTGCCTGGTTGTCAGGTTGTTGTCTGGTTTAAGTGGTATGTGTCTGTTTGTGCTTTGGTATGTGCTGGTTTGCTGGTATGTGCTGGTTTAAGATGGTCATGTGCTGGTTTGTGCTGGTCATGTGCTGGTTTGTGCTGGTCATGTGCTGGTTTAAGCTGGTCATGTGCTGGTTTAAACTGGTTTGTGCTGGTCATGTGCTGGTTTAAGCTTGTTGGTGCTTCTTTAAGCTGGTCATGTGCTGGTCCTTAGCTGGTCATATGCTGGTCTTTAGCATCAAAACATGCCTAACCCAGATTATGCAGTTTTTTCGTCAGGGGAGGTTTTATAGCCGTGTGTTGTGCGAGTCTTCTGCATTCAGATGAGGTGAGATGTTACTGTATATCATCTGGGGAAAGTTCACGGCTCATATCCGAGCTCTGCCCATTACACTCCAAAACCTTTAAATAAAACACACACACACAACACACACGTCCACACACCATCAGGGGTTTCTCATCGCCAGCTGTTGGTTTTCCAGTCTCTGCCTAACAGTTTATCAGATCTAAACATCAGCATATGTTCAGCGGTTTGACTGCAGTCCATGGCTGAGGACTGAACCTGTTTCACACAGCACGTGACACTTCAGACGGAATGATCGACTCTGTCATCTTTACTCATCCTGGAAATATACAGGCGGAGTCAGTTTTTCTTAATGTACGATTTGCAGGTATCGTTTCTGTTTCATTCTGTGAAGTACTAACAATATTTCTCTCAAATTTCAAATAAAAATCTTGTTCCTGTTTGCATTTATCTGCAGAAAATGAAAACAGGTGAAAATAAAAGAAAAGATACTTGATGTAAGATAAAAGATGTATTTTTTCAGACCTCAAATACGGCAAAGAAAACAAGTTCAGATTCACTTTTAAGAAATACAGTCATATCTCTATATGTATTTAGGAAAAGTTCGACAATTATTTTTTGTGTGATACCTGGATTTTTGTGACCGTTTCCGTGTCTCGTCATGCTGTCAGTCTTTCACATTTGCTGACTTTGTCACTCCTGAGTTTTGATTCAGATTGTTGTTGAAATTCAACAGACACTGGACTGAAATGACCAGCACATCAGCATTTTGATATGTACATTTTGACAATCTATATCCGTAAGATTTGAGAACTACATCAAGTCAAGTCTGAAGTTTTCCTTTCAAGTTTATTCCGAAGTACTTACAGTTTTGCATTGTTGTGAGGCAGCGGTACAGGCAACACACTGTGAAACAGGCAATAGATATGTGTGTGTGAGATGTGTACACAATGTATGTGTGCTGATTGAAGTCTGTGTGGCGCCGGGTTCTTCGTTCTTTGTTGTTTGCAACCCAAACCTTCCCATGAGCCTCTAGTGATGAGTGTGAGGTAATGAGCTCAGAGAGCATCCGCTCGGCCTGTTTTCCTCTCTTCGCTCTACACTTTATCTGCTCTATTTTGATGATCAGTTCTTGTGTCGTGTTGCTGCTGTTGATGGATTGCTATGCATGAAATATCATTTCATATGACTTTGACAAATGATGAAAAGTCGTTTTGTTACAGATAACAGCAGACATTAGTCATATTAAAGGGATTTGTATACTTCTCATGAGTGGGTAAGAGAGAGAGAATAGTTTCAGCACCATGGACAGCTGCCATACATGAGTTTGTTAAAGGGCCGGTTCACCCAAACAAAGCATTCTTTCATCATTTACTCATCCTCATGTCATGTCAAACCTGTTTGAGTTTCTTTCTTCTGCAGAACACAAAAGAAGATATTTTGAAGAACGTTAACCAAGCAACACTGAACTCCATTGACTTGCATTGTATGAACACAAAACCACCGAGACATTTCTCAAAATATCTTCTTTTGCGTTTCGCAGTGACGAAAGCTTGGAACCATATGAGATGGTGTAAATAATGACATACACGTTCCTGTCATGACCGTTATGGTGTCAGATCCGGTCTGATCTCTTATAATCAATCTCTCGAGATCATGAAAATCTTACTGTTGATTTAATTTCTCTCAATCTAACCTCACATGTGAGCGCATTTCTCGCCCGCTCACGGAGAGTGTTGAAACAGATCTGATCTCTCCACACAGGACAGAGCCGAGCGGATCTCTGCTGTCTGATCTCAGTATCGCCGCTCCGTCATATTGATGCTTTTAGAGACTTTCTGCTGTTTTTATCCCCCAGCGTGTCTGCGTGGAGGTTTGATGAATGTGTTTTGGTTGAGGCAGCGTAGCCTATCGCCCGCTCATGATGAGTTCAGATTTACATATATCAGACACTCCGGGACGCTTTCAGATGTCTGTAAACACTCACAGATGAAACCAAACATTGACTTTACTGTAGCATGAACACACTAACACAAACGTTTCATGCATGCTCCTAAAGTCGTGTGTGTGTTTGTTTGTTGACAGTGACGGGTTTCCCGTATCCGGCCGCGGGGGCGACGATGGCTTACAGAGGAGCTCATCTGAGAGGCAGAGGTCGAGCTGTTTATAACACCTTCCGTACGGCTCCTCCTCCTGCACCCATCCCTGCATACGGAGCGTGAGTCCTCGCGTTGCTGAAAATAAAAATCTAGAATATAATTGTTTCTCTGTCTCATACGGAGCTCATATTTTTTCTCACGTCACATGGCTGAATTCTGATGATCTCTTCTGTTTCTCACACACAGAGTTCTGTATCAGGACGGATTCTACGGCGCTGAGATCTACGTGAGTCACTTTGCGTTTCACTCTTTGGAATTTTAGCCAACAGAAGTAGTTTGTGCAGTCGTTTTATTATAACCAGTCCCTGCGGGATTCTGCGATCGCAGAGCTTAACGCATAATCAAACGAACTCCGCAAAATCTGCGGCAACTTCTGCAGCGATTTTCTGCATAATTTGGCCGAAGGCGCGGCTTCAGTAGACGAGCAGAGATACTCTTATAGGGAACCGCAGAGATGGCATATTTTTGTCGAGTTAGCATTTTAGGACACCCAGTTCCATCGCTCCAAAGTTTTTTGAATGGGTTTTCGGTAAATCGCTTCAAAATATTTTCACGTTGTATTCTATGACATAAAACACACCAATTATAACCCGCTTGTGATTTTTTTAAAGGCTTATTGCGTTTTAAAAACGGCGGTTGCTAAAAGCGACGTTAGACGTCATCAGCTTATAAAGCTCACAAATAATGCAAAATGGGCACAAATGTCTCAAAACGTAGATGCAGATTCATTCACAGAGTAGTTACTTACCAGGGAACGTTTTTTATCAAGTTTGAAAGAGTTGTCGGAGGTTTGGTGGCGGTGACGTTGCTATCGAGCGACCTTAAGTGTAGTCTGTTTATAGCATCGTGTAAAATTTTAACTTATGCCGATTGTATTTCAGCTTCAAAAGTAACAAATGTTTTGTTACTTTGTAAAGATGATCTTGATAGACAAAACGTGTTAGCATCATGAACCTTTGTTAATCACAGAGCTTATTTTTTTGCAATCTTCCAAAAGTCTATGGGAACAATGCATCGGCTTTCGGTCGATCCGTTAAAAAACTAGCCTCTGCTCACCTGTCCTGCGTTCCGCCGAAGTCAAGGCATTAGCATTAGCCGTTACGCTTTTTTGGCTAAAGGTTGCTAGTGGCTTTGAGTCAAGTCAGCCTCACAGACGTGTGCGTCACGTTCTTAAACCATACGCCTGGAAAAACACAAAGCCATCCATGAAGAAAGCTGTCATGTTTATATCGCTGACAATGAACATTCATCACGATCAACTAAACGCTGATTTCTTAAGTGGCATAGTTTCGAGTAGCGAGTTTCATGGCATAACTCCTAAACATTGTTGAAAACGTTTGAAAAGTTTGTATACGCACATCGGTCTGTTATCACAGGGACATTTACACAAATTTAACATGAAGCGGCATTAAACGAAACGTGATTTGTTACTTGACCTGTCAGTCAAAATGTCCTCTTGGGCGGGCCTTCAGGTTTCCAGACCGTCAGTATAAATCTGCTGAATGCCTTTTAATCATAGAAAACTAGTAATGAAGAACACTACTTGTGAATTAAAGTGTCTTTTTTTGTTTGTTTTTCCGCCCCCCCGCCCCCAAGTTTTTATCGCAAAAAAAGCATTTTTGGCCACAGAAATCACACAAAACCCTTTGGGGACTGAATGACTAAACCTGGCTTCCACCATCAACAGAGCCACAGAAGCTGACGTGGCATCTTAAGAGAAGAAATCTCATGAGGGATATTCCAGTGAGAGTGGCTTTGACTTCAATTAACTGTCGTCTTTGTGCCAAGAAACCTGATGACAAAATTCTATTTCCAATCACAAACTGTCCAACACAACACGCACAAAAATATTATAAAACTAAACAGACAACGCTAGTGTCTTACTGTTTTCTTCATATATACATTTTGGGTTTTTATTTCTGAACAGTTTATTTTATTTATTAATTCACCCTCATGTTGTGTCAAACCTGTATGACACAAAAGCAGAAGATGTTTACTAAGATGTTTATTAAGGTTTGGAATATGACATAGAAGTCTTATGAACTATTGTTCTGAACAGTGGCGGCTGATGCACATTTTTTTCGAGTAACTCTGTAAATACTTAGAAACAAATGTATAGTATATATATAATGCAATGTAAGTCGCTTTGGATAAAAGCGTCTGCCAAATGCATAAATGTAGTGTTTTGGTTGGCCATCCATCTCTTCTGTAACAAAATACGAGAGTAACTTTTCAGTTAACTGTAAAGAATCATAACAGTCCATCGGGTGTCTAGTCATTTATTTGTGTTAAACTATACAAGCACAACAACTACAGTTAGTACTACTGAAAACATTTATAAAATCTATATATAGCTATAAAATATAACAGCACATTACAATTTACTAGTTTACTAGTGTGAAAACCAAAGTTACAGTAAACGGAAAAAAAATAACAGGGATGACTTACCAATGCAAATAGCATCAGTGATGAAAGTGGTTATAGTGATTATAGTATTGTCACGTTGCTCGCGTGCATTGAAAACACTTTAAGGGCGAGTAAAGCTCATCATTTATCACTGGTAATTGTCCAAACACGTGAGGTCAAACATGTCAAAATCAATATTGATACATTCAGACGCGAGCTCATTTGTCCGGCGCCCCCACACTTACAATATATATGTATTGTCACAGAAATTAACCAAATACAATTTTAAGTAATACTTTTAATGAATGCCAACACAACTACCAGACGAATTTAGTGTGAAAAAAACATTTTGCAATTTATAATATATGTTGAAATTATGTTTAACAGTCTTCTTCTCTGGATTATTTGGTGGGACGGCGCCCCCTATTGACCAGCCGCCACTGGTTCTGAGGCTTTAATGTCTCTTTTAGAGAATCACAACATCATCTAGTGCTGAGTTTACTGGACAGAAGAAAGTCTGGTTTGGAAAGACAGCACAGTGTGCAGACTTTTAATTTTTGGGGGACTGTAAAGACAACTCTGTCATTCACTCACCCTCGTGTCATTCACGACTTTCTCTGCCTTCTGTTCTTCCAGTTATTTCCAGGTAGAAAGTGGAAAAAACCTGAAATCCGAGTTATCTCAAATGCTGCCACTGTTTTATCTCGTCTCGTCGCCTCTCCATTTGTTTGTGATTTTGCCTCTTCTCAGCTCATCTTATTCTCATCTCATCTCTCTTGTCGTCTCAGCGCAGTTGGGTTTGTTGCCATATTTAGGCTGATAAAGCGCTGGCTCCGGTTGGCAGAGGCCTGATAAGAGGCATGTGCTGTGCATTGGGGCAGAGGGGGTGACAGTCTGATTTATTACCCCTCGCGTTCACAGCCGCGGGCTCCAATCAGCACAGTCCCACAGGAAGTTCGCCACGGCTGCTCCTCCTCACTTCCTGTCCCCACGGGAACAGAGGGGAGGGGTCACGTGACCTCAGAATTCCCCGCTCCACCTCTAACCTGATTTCACACGTCCCACCTTCTTTATCAAACGCGCTGTTTAGTTCCGCTGCCAAACCTGATGTGATGAATTATGAGTTCACTTCAGTGCGTGTGTGCGTGTGTGCGTGTGTGTGTGCGTGCGTGTGTGTGTGTGTGTGTGATGTTAGACTGCAGTGAGATTGAATGGAGACTTCAGTTTAAATCTCAGTCCTCGTGTATTTTATGAATGCAGTAAAGACACGAATGTCTCACGATGTGCTCAGAATCAGATTGGCCAAGAATACAAATCCAAAGCAGTCTGTAATCAAAAGTAAGAGATCTTAATATGGACTCAGTTTCTTTCAAGCACATTTGTAGTTTTATAATTGTTTTTTGTAGTTTTAGATTCTGCTTGTATTTTTAGATATTACGTTATCATGTTTATTGTAGTTTATCGTATTTTGTTATTATGTGCATTTGTCAGTTTATTATTTATTCACTTATTTAAAAATTGCTGAATAGGTTTAATTTACTTTACTTCACTTTTTAGTTTAGTTCCTTTTTTTAGTTTTTGTTTATTTTTAGTAAATTATTTTAGTGCCTCAACTTCATATTACTGCTTAAGCAACATTTCCAATTTTCGTTTCGTTTTAAGTAATATTTAGGCCTATGTTTTTTCTAAATTCAATATGTATAATGGGAATGTTAAGTAAGGGATAATGTACAGGCAGCTGGTTGTTATCGCAGAAATAAGCCCCGACAGTGTGAGACGTTTACTTTAGGTTTTAAGGTTAGAAAAGACGTTCAAATGTCACCAACAGGCAATTTGGTTTAAATTGCTTTTCTAAATATAATGTCATGTATGTTATTAAAAGACATATTTCTATTTAATTTGTCAAAAACAAACTGTCAAAATGATTCGCTGCATCCGGGTTACCGTGTGTTATTAGTTTTGAGCGGTTGTTATCTGGGAGTAAGAAACCTGCAAATGTCTGGCCAATCAGAATCGAGCATTCTAACGCGCCGTGTAATAAATAGTTTTAGGAATCCTGCCTCCAAGACCAAAAGATCTGAGATGCGCAATTCACATTTTGTTTTGTTTTGCCGTCGCATCTCTGTTTTCATTTATTTCTCACAAACACTTTTAGGAGAAACATATTTGAGACAAAGTTAAATTCTCAACAAAACCTAATTTGGTATTATAGGCTATGAAAGAGAAATCTTTGTTTTATTTGAATAATGTACCTAAACCATCTAATCTGGACCTTCAAGCATAGTGTTAAAGAACATCCGTGTGCCTCGGGCGTCCTGAAGCGTGTGAAAGCAGAACATCTCTAATTTAATGATACAGCAGCCCGTCTCTATAACCCTACAGCGTTGACGAAAATCATCCCAGCTTTTCTTCTCTCCACTCAGTGTTCTCCTCCGACCATCGCTCATGCGGCACAGACGTTTCTACATTCAGAGCATCTTGTAATGAAGGCGTCATTAGAGTTTGTGTGTGCTGCAGCTCCCCCTGCTGGTCTCTCCTGAGCATGCATGAGTGTCGTGTGTGTGTTGTTCTGGACTCTGGAGAGAATTTCAACATCTCATGTTTTCCTCCTGACGGCCAGATAAATGATCTGATCTCCACCTCGCATGTCCTGATCTGATACAAATCACAAGAACGTGATTGAGTTTCACGAGTCAGAAATGACCAAGACAGAGATGAATGTCATTGAATATATGAAATACTGAAAGTAGAGAACGCGTTTGATAGACACATGTGTAGTGTTATTGTTTGTGTGTGTTTTGTGTTTACAGGGTGGTTATGCAGCGTACAGATACACACAGCCCACGACAGCTACAGCTTACAGTGACAGGTGTGTGTGTGTGTGTGCGTGCGTGCGTGCGTGCGTGTGTGTGTGTGTGTGTGTGTGTGTGTGTGCGTACAAACAAACAGTACAATATAAAACTGTCTGTGGAAAGTCCCCATAATGTATATGGGTGTTTCTGCAACTACGGGCACTTTTGACTCTCCAACATTTTTTAAAATCAATCCCTGTGAATTTTAATTTTAGTCTGTAATACATATAAAAATGGTCAACAAAATTGTCATTAAGATTTTAATATGTGTAATTGAATATACAGTAAACATTGAAAATGTGCTGCGGTAAAGACATGTTGAGGAAATGACATTTTTGCTAATAATGCAGCTAACTGGCAGCTAGCAAGGTCTACTACATTAGCTTTGACTCTTAGCATCTTAATATACATGAGTTAAACAGTGATATACATTTATTTTTCAAATGTAGTTCACAGTACAGAATTACTAAACTGTATGGTAAGGACACAATAAATACTGACACAGATAAGATGATATTTATCTTATATTTTGGGGATCTTGTGAGTGAGGTAGTGAGGCGGCCTAATCTGTCAGCAATGTGCTCATGTGTGATTCTGTTTCTATAGATATAGATTCTATAGATAGCCCTTTTTCATTGTTGCGGTAAGGACTCAAAAGTGTGGGACAGGCGCATTTACTTGAAAAAATCATAACAATGATTCAATTCAGTTTTATTTATATAGCAATATACAACAATGTGCATTGTTCCAAAGCAGCTTTACAGGAGAAAATAAGAGAAACAGAAATCACCGTAAATAATACAAAAAATGTAAAATGCTGTAAATGAATATGTATATTAAACAATTCCTTTTGAAATAAGTTCAAATTGTAATTCAATTAACTTATTTGAAGTATTTTAACATTGTGACCAGAGTTGTGGGACATGGACAAAAATGGTGTTTGGACCTATAAATGCTTCATCATTTCATATTAGATCACATTGATCATATTTTTTGTCAAGGTGTGTGATGACTCTGTGACTATATTTATAAAGCGTCATATGACAAATTTTGACATAAATCACAAATTTCACTGCTAGGACTTAAAAGTGCCTGTAGTTGCAGAAACGATAATGACGTGATGAATGAAGGATTTCCGACATGCCAATTTTAAAATACAAATAAGTAATCATATCTATTGCAGTTATTCAAACATTAAGAATGTGGTGCAGATACAACTTTTAAATGATGTGATTTTTAGTGTTTATTATTTCCCTTATGTGGTGCGACCGTGATTTATCTTCAGATGAATTCATTTCCTTGACAAGCTTAACTTATTTTTTTACAAATCTATAGTATTTAAAGTGTTTAGAAACAAAGCATTTGCATTTCATTGAGTTTTGGCAGGTAATCATGTCATATTTCGTTCTATTATTTTATATAGTTATAAATATTTTCGCATTGAACTGATAAAAATGTTTTAAAATACGATTCACTTAAGCATACTGTCAGTTGCGCCCCCAAGGGAGGACCAGGGAGGGCCGTGGTCCCCCAAAAAAGTCACCGATCCCCCCATTGGCTCCCCCAACCAGAATGAGATTTTTAAATAATTTTATTTTTATTTTTATATTAGAATAATAGTAGTAATATTTATTAATGATATACTAGTAAAAACTTTACATGTTCCCAGTAGTATTAATGGCAATGTCAAAACTCTTAACCATTAGATTCAGGCATAATACATTTTTTGAAATGTGCACCCTAAGATTTGTACTGACCCCTTTGTGCCACCCCCTAAAAAAATCCTGGGGACGCCACTGCATACTGTATCAGAGATTCATATTTCAGAAGTGATGGTTATACATCGTTGACCCATAAACCGTGTGTGTGTGTTGTATGAATGGTGTAAGTTTGTTTGTGTATTGTGAGTATTGTATGATGTTGTTTATAGTTGTTTTATCAGACACTGCATGCGTGTACATTAAAGTCAAGGGGTTCAAACTGTCTTATGAAAGACAATGACACATATGTTGTTTTTCCACAGTTATGGGAGAGTCTATGCAACAGCAGATCCATATAATCATACCATCAGTCCTGCAACCGCTTACAGTGTGGGTACCATGGTAAGATGAGTGTAAACTCAACACAACACATGCATGTCAACAACAACACATTCATTCTTCACATTCTCTATCTTTCCAACTCGACAGTTGTAGAAATGCATTTATTTTTTATTCCGAAAAATTAAATGTGCTGTTTTAGTTGATGAAAGATGAAAGCATTTTCCACATCACGTTACCGGTCAAGTGAACGTCAGTGTGTTAATGTCTGTTTTTAGCTAGCGTTTGCAGCTAACATCAAAGATGAATGCAGTAACGCTCCGATCAGAGTTTCGCGTCGCTTTCTCTCCAAAACTACAGGCGCATGTACTGCAGCGGTGTGCCGTGGGACCAACAAAAGTGACGTAACAAACAGAGCGATGGTTTGTTGTCGGCCTTTAACTCTGATTTGGCACTCGGCATGACTGCAGCGTTTCACGAGACGAAATAAACAGTTCCCCGGTGCAGCTGCTAGCTAAAAGCTTTCATTAATTGAGACGTTTTATGTGAAACTCTCTTCATTCACCTGATTAAAAGATTTTTATTTATTCCCTGCAAATTTCCTTCCTCAGCTTTGAGAAAAATGACCTCGTTTGTGCTTGAGAAATCTAGCGAGCTGCATTGCTGCCTACATAGGAGGCCTGCTGAGGGGTCGTTCACACGGCCATGTGCTAAACAGCCGAAGGCGTAACACAGGCTTTCCTGATAAATATCTTTAAAAAAAAAAATATTTCATTAATTTTATTAATATAAAAAAATTAATATAAAAAATATATTTTATTAATATTAATAAAATAAATACTTTAAAAAATATATTACAATTTTTTTTTTTGCTTAAAACAAGCAAACATATCTGCCAATGGGGTGTAAGAAAAGGTTTCTTATTCAAAATGTTTATTATAATTTGATTTGATTTATTTTTAGAAACGAAGACATAGCTCTTAGATTACATTTACAGAAAAGAAGTAATATTTCAGATCATTTTGCTTCTTAAATAAATATTTGACTCGATTTAAAAAGATTTAGATATTTGAACTGGAAAACAACAGCACAAAAATGCTGCTCACACTGCTATAAATTGTTTTATCACTTAGTATGTTTGTCTTACTTTCAAGTAGAAATATCAAGAAATTCTTAAATCAAGATACATTTACTTAAGCTATTTAAGGAATTTTTTAGTAAAAAAAGATTAAAATTGAGTTTAAACAAGAAACACTATCTGCCAAAGAAAAATAAACCTAATTCATCGGACGATGTTTTTCTTTGTTTTAAGCATTTCCCCCATATTTCCTATCTAAACCACAGAATTACAGAGCGTTTGAATGATCCCTCATCCTTCAGGAAAACACACTTTTGCTTCTTTTAAAACTCTTTTTTCTAATAACGAGTTCCTCTGAGGTTGCATTAAAATCTCGCTGTTGGTTTTCTCAGCGTCATGATCTCACGGACGGCTTCCACCCAAACGCGGGTCGTGTCGGCGAGTGGACTCTCTTAAATGAGCGAGAATGATCCTTGAAGGTCTTAGCGCTACGTGTGTGCGCATCTCAGAGACTATCCCACATACTCCACTTTAAAGAGAATAATTCTGAACGTCTTTGAACTGTATGTGCATTAATCTGATGTGTGCTAGTCAGCGCTCTCTAATACTTTCAAAGGGAACCGTGTGGTTTCTACACAATGCACGCAGATGTAAAATCGCCGGTTATCAACTTGGTAATGAGCGACCCAAATAGTTCGCAGGACTCCCGCATGGGCGGCACGACCCCTTGATCTGAAAGTAAATTAAAGTTTCACAAGAGTTTGGGTCAAAATCTGAATGTCGATGCGCTGGCGAGTGCATGCGCACGCAATCACATCACAGAAGTCCATGCTGCTTGCAACGCTAGAGGAAGGAAATTTAATGGAATTGAGTGCCGGCGTTACCGTGGTTACTTTACTCTGATTGGTCGTTTTTCATCTTTGATGTTGCAGGCTAGCCTGTACAGAGGAGGCCACAGTCGCTTCACGCCGTACTAAACAACAACAGCAAACAAACAAACAAACAAAAAGCGCCGAACTCTTTGTTGGAGTTTGGTTCAATCTAAAATGCTTCCAGGTCACAGCGACGACCTCAGCTCACCCGCATCCTCTCGAACCCGATGGCGACGACGATTGAGGACCGCGGTTGATTTTGAAGAACATGTACAGAACTGATCAACGGAGAAATCACCGGATTAAAGCGCCTCATGAACGACCTTTTGTTTATAATGTTGCCAATGTTTACATATTTCTATTTCTATGCTGTTTGATTGTCTCTCACATTTGACTTTGTGTTTCTAAATGCGTCATTATTGATATTAATATAACTAAACGATCTTTATTATCTACTGTATATATCTGCTAGTGTCCGTTTAGACGTGAAATATCTCAGGATCCTCTCTTACTTGTCGCTGAATTCACGTTCACCCCAGCAACCTCCAAATTCACCCTCAGATCTGAAAACACGGTCCTCGCTGATGTAGAACGGCACTTTGTGTATGAAGAAGTCGTCACTGTTTGTTTAGGAAGTCATCTGTGCATGATATGATACTGATAAGAGGACACGACGGGTGTTTGGACCTCGCATGGTTTAGATTTACCTCTGAAAGCAGCGAGCAGGTTTAACACACACAGAATTTCTGATCAAATACAGAATGAGATTTAAAGGAGGAAGAGGACGGAGAGGAGACGTGTGAAAGAGATCTGTCTCAGAGAACGTGTGTGTGAAAATACAGGGGGAGAGAATCAGAAAAATGCAGCATGTCTTCGTGAAGGTCCTTCCACTTCTGCTGTCATTCTGTTTCATGTTTCCAGCACCTCGACGGTTTTTACGAAATGCAGGTTTTATTTCCTAATGCTCACACACAGACTTCAGCTCTTTTTCATCACTAACATGTCCTGTTAACAGCTGTAAAAACACATTTGTTCCATTAGGAATACTTCATCCTCACATGAGTATTTACTATAGTAAACTGCAGTATACTGTAGTGATGACTACACTTTAGGATTTTAAGCATAAACTATATCAAAGTGATAGACTAGTAAACATTGTAGGATGCTTAGTATATATAGCATTTATAAAAGTAAACTAGTGAATCGTAGTATACTGTAGTGTACTATAGTAATCGCCAGTGTTGGGTAAATTACTCTCAAAAAGTAACTAATTACTAGTTACTAATTACATATTCAATAGTGTAATAGATTATTGTACAAATTACTCTCTCCAAAAAGTATTTGATTACTTATTACTAATGACTTTCTATATCCTACATCAACCTTGATAAGTTAAGTGATTCAAGGATAGACATGAAACGGCTCTTTAAATTCATTGAAATAAATAAAATAAACTACATAAAGTACTCTTATTAACTGACCAAAGTATGACAAATGTGAGAATTATGCATTAAAGCATTCATTTTAAAGTTAGACTTTGAATTTTGATGTCAATTCCACTATTGCACACACATATATTACACAAAGTATTTAGTTTAATTACATCAGAAGTAACTGTAATTAAATTACAGAAAAAACAGAGTAATCCCTTACTTTACTTTTTCAAAAGAAAAGTAATTAAATGACAGTAACTAATTACTTAGTAACTAGTTACACCCAACACTGGTAAACGCGACACTTGTTTAATGTATACAACAGTATTCTGTAGTATTGACTATAGTGAAGTGATCAACTGTAGTAAATACTGTAGCGTACTTTAATATTTAAATACTATAATATTTACTATAGCACTGTAGTATCTACACTTTACTGTAGTAAATACTATACTTGTATACTGTAGTATGTTTTTCATTGTTCTGGCGGTATGCAAAAACTGAGTTGAGACTTCTGCTACAAAAAAGCTGAACTACACATGTAAAGTAGTTTTTTGTTTCTCAGCAAACCATCAAATTCTCTAAAGATCCTCTACGGTTGTGTTTCATACGCTCACGACAAACAGACCGATGAACTAAATCTCTTCAAGACTGATCTCAGATCAGATGCTCGTCTGTTATTCTGTCTGTGGTTGAGAGACAGATTACAGTGTTACACTTAAAGCTGGTGTGCTTGAGATGTTATTCCTAACAACAGATCTCAACTACTCACTAGTTCTTCAGATGTCTCAATGTTTATTATAGTACCGATATAAACCTCTTGATGTCTGTGATATTAAACAAACCAACCAAAGCGGAGAACGTAAACCTCTGAATATAGAAAGAATTAGAATTCATTGAATATAATTATTTTTAAAGGGGCTCGCTTGTGTGTGTATGTGAAGGGTCGACACACCGCATCTTTTCTGAACGTTGTGAAAATATTCAGGATCCAGTTTAAAACATGTTTTTTTCCAGCGTTCGTGTTTTTAATCCTGCAGAGTGAAATGTTAACACGGATGCACTGAAAGAGTGATGTGATGGCATTATATTGTACCATTAACCAGCAGACGGGTGTAAACGTATAGACATGAACCAGCTCATTTTATTTGATTTGAGTAATATAAACGCATCACATGTCATTCTGAAGTTCTCGTGAAGTCTACGTCAGCACAGAGGACTGAAGTGATCTCACGTGAGTCCTGTAGACTGACGTCTATTTGCTCTTCAGGGTTCAACCCAGCAAACAATTTTTGGTTCCCAGAACGTTCCCCTAACGTTAGTTTTTGGTTCCCAGAACGTTCCCCTAACGTTAGTTTTTGGTTCCCAGAACGTTATTTTCTGGTTATTTAAAAAAAAACCCAGCCTGCAACGTTCTGGGAACGTTATTTTCTGGTTGCAAAAATAAAACCGGAAAAGAGCGTTCTTAGAACGTTATTTTTTGGTTCTCAAAAAAATAACCAAAAGGGAACCAAAAACTAACGTTAGTGGAACGTTCTGTGTTTGCTGGGAATTCTTCTGGACCGCCTTGTTTACTACACTAAGCAAAAAAAGATTATGAGTTGAAAAGACAAAAAAGCAAAAAAGGACTCTTTGTAAATGTATTATATATATATATATATATATATATACATCATACTTGTTTCAAATATCTATATAGTGGAGTTTCTCTATACGTCTAAAAAAAGAATGATTCTTTAACTCAATTTTTATTTCTCTGTTTTTCTTGGATATGTTTATCTATTGCACTGTATATGATGTGGTCTTTTTTCCCATGAGAAATGATATTTGATGTTTATATATTCATTATACATACATATATATATATATACATTCATGTTCATTATAATTCATGAATATATCTACATAAATAAAGAGCTTAAAGTACCAGCGTTTGAAAATCAAAGTTTAGTTATTTTACAAGAAACCTAAAATACAATAAATGTAATTAAAAATGACTTTTCAATGTTCTCTTCTTTCTTTCTTTCTTTCTTTCTGTAAACCGACTTGATGTGAAATAACAGTCTTTAAATCTATAATATTCATGTGTTTGTGCTTCTCTTTCCTTCAGTAAATACAGAGACGGGTCATGACTTCAGGACACACGGATCATCTCGAGGACAGAAACAGAATGTGTATATTGTGTTTGTGTGAAAATACACCGGACGACATAAAGGACGAGAATGAAAAAGGAAAACATTTTATTTTTCTATATGTTTACATCAGTAAAGCGGAGCGGTTCATGTGTTTACGGGAAACTGACGCTGACATGAACGTGCAGGAATCTTCTTCACTCTACGGCCCCGCCCACAACATTATCCACCAACCAGAGACGGACAGATGAAAGGGGAGGGGTCAAACTAAGTAAGCTACTTTTTGTGGGCGGAGTCTCAATCCCTCGCTCCGCATGGGCGGAGCCATGTGTCGCGTCCTGATTGGTCACTCACCGGCTCACGAGTCGATTCATCGTGGTTCTACATGGATGGAGCTCCGCGCTCGCTTCCTGTGGCTGACGTCATAACTCTTTGCTGATCGGCCACGCTACCGACCAACTTCCTGTGTCGTTCCTGGTCGACTTTTCTTGTCAAACTGAAGATGTCAATTTCTGATCACTTTTCTCCAGCTGTTAAAGCTCAGGAGGGCGGGTTTGTTGTACCAGTTGATAAACGCACAACTGCAAAACATGAACCTCCGACAACCAATAATTGCGACTTTTGAAAACAAAATCAGTTTACTTGCATCACTCGATGGACACATTTCTTGATTTACAGGAGAATGAAAGACACAAACCTGCCCGCCAGTGACATGTTCAAGCGTGAAACCATGTTTACTTCAAACCAGGTGACGTACTTCCAGTCCAAATGGTTTTAGACGGATGCATTTATAGTCTTTAACTTAGAAAGGAAGAAGAAGTATTCGTTGAATTATTATAGTGCTATATCCACAGATTTACCAATGCTTCCTTCAAATGATGTTTTACAAAGTGACTGTTAAGCTGTTCTCGGGTCAGTCTGACATGTATCGCAGTATTTCTGGGTTTGGGGGTGTAACACACAGAGTTTTATTTGGGGAAATGGCTTCAATTTTTCAAAAGAACATGTTTCCCTTCCACGTGTTTTGAAGAATGTATTCATAGATGTCCAGAGTGTAACAGTAGATGTATTTGTACATACGTAACACATATCTATAATGGGGTGTTGTGTGTGTGTGTGTGTGTGTGAGAGAGAGAGAGAGAGAGAAGCACTTTTATATTTTAATCCACTTATAACTGAATAGTGTTTTATTATCCAGCCTGACACATTTATACACTTTTACATTCAATGATATATATAATCTCTCTTGTAAACGTTACCCTACAGAAACCTTAGGCCATGTTTTGATTGAAATGAATACATCACTCCATCCCTACATTTTTAGGCCTGTTGCCCCACAGCTTTGATTGTCTCATTGGGGCGGGGTTTATCTGAAGCCCCGCCTCTTCCAGTATCTTCCTTAAACTGATCATGCTCATTGCTCTGATCAAAGATTTCAGAACCCGTTGAGATCAGTTTCACGTGTCATCAGATTTCTTGGAGGTCGAGTCTGATCTCTTGATTTATGACACCCACACTGTCATAAAAAAGGTTTAAAATTGTTCCTTTTCTGACTCTGGGTGGTTCCCTGCGCTTCTTTATTTGTACCTTTACAGGTATATCAAACATAAGATAATGTTGAACATTTTTGGGTACATTATTGTACCATGGGGACCTTTTGTGTACCTTTAAAAGTACAGTTAAATGTTTTGTACCCCTAATATTTAAATGGTACACAATAGGTCCAATGTTCCCAAAAAAGGTTCAACATCTAATGTGTTTTAAACCTTTGTTTGGCGGTGCAAATGTGTTCTTTTCTCTCATTGGCAGACAGACACGATCTTAAAATCAAACATTTCCATTTTAACACAACTACAAAAAAACAGATTAATTTAGATTTGTATTAGTTTTTACTGTAATCGTTTTCACTGTCCTATTATAAAATCGTTGAGTGGCTTATAGAAATAAATTTGTACCCCAATAATAGAAAAATGTATTTATGACACTCCTTTAAAACAAGTGTACAGGAAAAAAAACATTGTAAAATAGTTTTTAAAAAAGACATTACGTTACAAAACCAGTGTGCACTTACTGCGTAAAGTCAGCCGATCGGAGAACGTTTTTGTGTCGTTGAAGAATCAGAGTCGTCAAATGAAAACCATCAGTTTATGAGTTCATTTACACTGCATGTGCTACAAAAAAGACCGAAAAAAATCAAGAAAACCTGCTTACGTGAGATCATGCAAACAGGATTTTGTATTCGTCACGTTGACATCAAGAACAAAGACCTTTATATGCAAATCAACTTAACAATCTATATATGTGACAATTGAGCTCATGAGCTTTCTTTATAAATATAAATAAATATCATATTAATCATATCATCCGGTTATTAAAGGATTGGTCAAGTTGTATTCAGGTTAATCTCTACAGAATCTACTGAATATCTCGCATCAAACATGCATTCATCTCATAGCTTTACTAGACTCAAAACATGTTACCAAGTATAAAGAAATAAAAATATGAGCGAGAACTCTCATGTAAGGAAGAGATCGTCTCTCTGCTTTTACTGGGTGAACACTTGTTTTTCTATCTCTACTGTCTTGTAAATATCAGGCCTCCTCCCCAGCCACCAGAACCTTGTGTTTCGGTCTAAAATGATAAGGTTTATTTGTAAGGATTTTTAAAATCCGTCTCTTTCTCATTTTTGTAAGCATAAGAAATGCATTGAAAAATACATTTCTCTTCACCCCCCCCCCCCCCATAAGTTCTGTGAGGTTGTCAGTTTTTCTTTGTCTTGTATTATTCCTGACAAAACTTCTATTTGTTATTCTGACATGAAAGAAATCATGATTATTATGAGTATTATGACATATTTATTACCATCATTATTGCATAAATAAACATGTCTACTTGAACCGGTTTGTTTGATCGTGTGGTGTTTGGGTAGCATGTGCAAAATGATCTAACAAGTGATGAACTTGAACTGTTTTTTCGTCGAGTAGTGAACTAATTCCTTTTAGGAACTGCAGGTTCTAGCCACAGAAACATAATTATGATTTATATGAATATAGAATGAGCTTATTAAATTCATTTGCTGAATTCATTTCCAGCCCATGTAATGTTTCCCTTTACATTTGATCAGTTTTTCTTTATTTATAGGCTATTACATCCCAGATAGCACAATCCATCTGGTTTACGTCTATTTGACGTCTGCAAGACATCTTAAATACATAGTTTGCTCATCTGCAATACGTCTCGGAGACGTCTGAACGTCTGTAATACGGCTGCTAAAGATCTGGAGATCTGCTGCTTAAAAACATCTGCTAAACATGTTAGAAAGAGCTGTTGTACATCCATTCTAAATCATAAACATCTTACAGACATCTTCTAGATGTCTACATGACGTCTGACAGCAGACATCTCCGAGACGTATTGCAGATGAGCAAACGATGTATTGTAGATGTCTTGCAGATGTAAATGCAGACGTCAAATAGACGTAAACCAGATGTATGTGTGCTATCAGGGTAGAATGAGCTTATTAAATTCATTTGCTGAATTCATTTCCCGCCCATGAGACACGGCCCATGTAATGTTTCCCTTTACATTTGATCAGCTTTTCTTTATTTATAGGCTATTACATGTACTATATAACTCGATATATTCATTCAGAGTGGCTCAAACTCTGTCTTAAAAATGTAAAGGTTCAATGTCCTTAACACACAGTAAATCTATCATTAGTGTTTATTTTAAGCGTCATGTTCAGGAACTCGTGAGGTCACAGCAGAAACAAACATCACGGTTATGAAATTGTGTCAGTGGTTGTTTGTTCAAAATATACAATAACAATATAATAATCTTCGGCAAAAATGCATATGAATTGTAATTTGACTTTAGCTTGTCTCACGTGTCATTTGTTTATATGAAGAGAGCGGGTTTATGCCCACCAGGGGGCGATCAAGATGCTTTGACTTCACAGGACTTTCATTGAACTGTCAATCTTCTTTCCACATTAACAGGACAACACTTACCCTTGATGCCCATAATAGAGACAGATGTTATGCTGAAAAGACTGTCTGATCTCTCTGTTATGGTACACAGACATGAACCCTCTGAGACGGCCAAGAAAACAAGAAATCACCATATTCAGAGATGATAGAAAATGAGCAATGAGAGAAATCAAGAGAACGTTTCGTCACGTGAAGAGAACAGAATACATAACTATCTGAAGTCCTGTGTTTTACTTCAGTTTTTTCATGTAGAGGTTTAAACTTCGATGTTCAAAGTCACAGAATTCATGTTTCCTTCACATTTATCAACACATCATATGAACAAACTCAACTCTAGAAGAAAAAGGCACAAAGGACCCGTCTCTTGTATATAATATGTGTTTATTCTACTGTGATGAAATAAAATGTTCTTTAAAACAGCTTTGTTTTTGTTGTAATGTAGAAAACATTGCAGATTATCCACAGACAGTCTCTTGTATGAAACAGTTCTGCCCCCTGCTGGACACACATGACACTTGCTGGTGTTCTGGGTTAGGTCAGGGACCGGTTGTATAAATCTGTTCTAGTCTAATAAATGATCTAAAATATCTCTGATCGTTTTGCTCAGCTTGTCTTCAAATAAGACTGCAATGCAAACTTCATGTGATGTTGACATGACTTTAAATTATTCATTCCGCAATTGGTTTTAGTTTGACGTTTGTGAACCAAACTTTTGACTTTTCCATGTTGTGGTCAGATGCCGGTCAAAATTCTATATTTTTTCAAGCTGAATTTCTTTGGCCTTTATTTGAAGAGAGAGGACAGGAGGGTAGGGGGAGAGAGAAGGGAGTGGGGTCAGGAAAGGACCTCGAGCCGGGACATACAGTAAACTCGGGTCGCCCGATGCCTAACCGTGCCTCATGTTGGAGCTCTAACCACAAGGCCATCGGCTCCGACACGGGTCAAAAATATTAAAGCATTTGATCTTTCAGGCTGTTTGTACTGTATGATGTGTATTGATAGATCTTATGGATGCTGTGCCTCTGAGGATTGTTTCAAATATCTTCTTTGCTAATAAATTACATTTTAGAAGAATCATTCTGTGCTGGTTCTCATAACATTTCTCAATATCACATTTAGCTTCAGTTTAAGGAATGTTAAACAACAGGTTTTGTATAAACGGCTCTTTAAGCTACAGATGCAGTCAAAAACCTGTCTTTAAACCTGTCTAAAGTTTTAAAGCAGGTAAACAATTGTTTATTAAAGTAAAATCACACTAATCCACTAAATACCAAAGTTATAAACTCTATAGTCTAAATATAAAGATACACACGCTCACGCACACACACCTGTTGATCAGCTAGAATAATGTGAAGGGTGTGATATTCATTCTAGTAAAAGTAAAAGTAAATCAGTTCTCAGGAACTCTGTCAAGCGCTGAAGAAACAGGTTTGTGTTGACATGTTTTCATGATACTCGTCCTAACAGAGTTTTTAATGTTCAGACGGGACGTCTTTATTCATTGACACCTGATGTGATGCATCTCACTGTTATAACAGTGTTTGTGAGTATAAACTATAAATGTCTGACTGTCTTATATTCTGTTTTTATGAATTTATTTCTCATTTCTGTTGGAAGCATTGATATTGTGTAGATGTATGTGTGATATAGTGCATTTCATGAGTTAGTGTTTAAATCTGATCTTTGACAGATTGACAGATGAACAAACTCTTTCTGAACTCTGTTTCCATCACATGATCTTCACCAGTTTAACCAGTTCTCTCCTGACAGACTGAATTATAATAAATGATGTGGTATTTTATGTAAAATGTTCTCATATCATCTGTGTGAACTGACTGTTGTATACATGTTTTTCTTTTCAGTGACGTGTCGTTCAGAGATGAAGTTCATCTGTGTGATTTTACTGATTATTACTGGAATTACACAATCAGGTAAATGTTTACTGTGTTTACATGTGTAAATATGAGTAAAATGAGGTAATAATTAATCAAACGGTGTCGGATTAATGTTTGCATCAAAAGTATTAGAATAAATGACATTTAAAATGTGTTTATTCCTCTGAAGTGTGGAGTACTTGAGGTGTCTCTCTGTAGAGAGCAGGACAGACATCATATCATCTCTTATGATCATGTTTGATACACAACACTGGACATCACTGACACATTTAGAA
The DNA here is from genome assembly GCF_024868665.1 of Triplophysa rosa. Taxonomy (NCBI): domain Eukaryota; kingdom Metazoa; phylum Chordata; class Actinopteri; order Cypriniformes; family Nemacheilidae; genus Triplophysa; species Triplophysa rosa. The sequence continues at coordinate 1,698,987 of NC_079900.1, read as the reverse complement.
ATGCAGCAACTGTTTAATTGTTGTGACAAATGAAATGTTTCTTATTAATCTGATATCAGATGAGTACGAGGTGATCGGGCCTTCAGCTCCTGTGATGACTGTATCTGGTGAAGATGTGATTCTGCCGTGTTCTATCAAACCCAACATCAGTGCTGTGAACATGAGAGTCGAGTGGATCAGACTTGATCTGAAAGACTCAATAGTTCATCTGTATGAAGATCATAAAGACATAAACACAGATCAGCTTCAGTCGTACAGAGGAAGAACTCAAGTGTTTACAGAAGAACTAGAGAAAGGAAACACATCACTCAAACTCTCAAGAGTCCAAATCTCTGATGAAGGACGTTACAAGTGTTTCATTCAGTCTCAATCCTGGAGTGATGACATCACTGTTCAGCTCAGAGTTGAAGGTGAGCAAACCACTGAAACTAACACTGAATGAGTTTAGTTATGATTGATTAGTTTAGTGTCTGATGCTGTATAACGACTTTGTTTCGAGTGTTTTTCTCAACTTTTCCTCCAACCCATATGACAAGAAAATACATTTTTTCCTTACCTTAGTGTGATGCACTGGACCTTTTACTGAATTAGCGCCATGAGAAGCTTTCGTATACTGTCATAATGAAATTATACCTATATTGCAATCGAACAATCAAATTTTATGAGGAAATGACGCTAAAGTGAACACCATCCAAAGTAAATCTTCAGATCTGGTAAACTTACGGGTGAAACACGTTTAAAATTACCGCCGGATGAAGTGATATATCAGTAGTGATTGTGAAATAGCATTATTAGTTGTGTTCGACTTCATGCGGCACTGCAACAACCGACATTGTCGAACAAGCCTATTGGCTCTCGTGTCTCTCGTGACCGATTGAGTGATGACGTCTGAACATTTGAAGGAGATCTGACTGCATGCGGTGCATTCACGGATATCTTCATATAAAGTTGTCTATGACTCTTCAATTCAGAAGGTTTGCAACACAAGTTGTTTTGTAATCTACTGTTTTTTGATCAACTTACAGTATGCAATAAATACCTGTGACTGTACTTTCACTCTTGTATTGTGTTTTGTATGGTAGAAAAGTGTTTAGATTTAGGGTGTTATGGGTTTAGGGGATCCAAAATAACTTCAAAACCATAAACATTTATCAAGTTAATGATAACAAGCAGGTGCTGCTGAAGAGCGCTCATCCTTAAGATGGAACTGTTGGTCGTAATAAGGTGTTTGGACAAACGACCTATAGGCTCATTTTTTTGGAGGACAGTCTTTTTTTTCTGTTGTCAGAAGAACAAAAGTTTTTTAAACAAGTTCACGGGAGTTTGTTGTCAGAAAACTTAATAAACAAATGTTTTTCATCCTTGTCTTGTGTAGCTGTAGGCAGTGTTCCGGTCATCACTGTAGATGGGTTTGATGGATCTGGTGGTCTTCATCTACAGTGTGAATCTAAAGGCTGGAAACCTGAACCTGATCTTGTGTGGCTGAACAGTGAAGGAGTCACTTTAACATCTGAATCTCCAGACACACACAGAGATGACACAGATGGATTCAGTGTGAAACACATGATCACTGTATATAACACCGACACTAAATATCACTGCAGAGTCAGAATGAGACATCACATGATGGAGGCTGAGATCATCACATCCAGTGAGTACAGATTTCTCTTCTGTGTTTCCTCTGGTCTCATCAGCATTTCAAGCAGAAAACATCAACATATTCATCATTTAAGTCAATATAATCCCTGACATTAGTTAAAGAGCTTTCAGGAGTCTGATGTTATTTTGATTGTTTGCTTTGACATTTCAAAAGACAATTATTAGTTTCAGGAAATGTCCAGACAGAAATGAGTGCTTATATATAAACATGTTCAGCGGTCTTTAGGGGTCTATTGATGATATCTGAGGGTCCTGATATGTTTGTTGTAGTGAATCATCATTTGCACTGCACTTGAGTTTACATGTAATTGTTTATATTTATAATGAAAGTTATTTAAGAGTTATTTTAGACTGTGAACAGTGAGCGTCAGGTTTGTTTTCCAGCTCAAATGTTTCTCTCTTGGAGATCTTCAGTGATTCTGATCTCCGTTGCTGTTGTTCTCAGTGTGATCGCTGGAATACTGATCACTGTGTTTGTATGTAAACAGAGAGGTAACATTCATGTGTTTCATCAGATTTCATAAATACTGTATAATACTGTATATAGTGTTTAACCTGCAGTTAGTTAGAAATGGTGTTTATGTCGGCATTGAGCATCTCATGAGTGTGTGTGAATGATGTGTGTTACAGTTTAAAAAAAACAACTTTTTTAGGTTTAGATTCATATAATCTTCAGTTAAACACACATTTGAGATATTTCACGTCTCAAGTTTTATGATCTGTGCTGGAAACTAAACCCAACACAAGAAATACAGAATCAATACAGGAAAATATACACCATCATCACATGAGAGCAAATCTTTACAAAAAAAGGGTCTGTTTGTTATTCCTGTAGTTAAGTCATAGTTATATCATTTTAATGCTGTTTTCTCTTCAGAACTACAGAGAGAGAACCAGAAAGAGAACCAGAGAATACACAGAGAGAACCAGAGAATACAGAGAGAGAAACAGAGAGAGAAACAGAGAATACAGAGAGAGAACCAGAGAATACAGAGAGAGAACCAGAGAATACAGAGAGAGAAACAGAGAATACAGAATGAAGACGAGAGAATACAGAGAGAGAAC
>NC_079900.1:1610567-1696163 GCF_024868665.1 Triplophysa rosa | reverse complement strand
ACAGAGGAAATTTAAAAATGATTTATAACATCATTAAGACTTTTGAACACCATGCAAAAAAATCCATCATGCAACCTGTCAGCGGTGGTGTAAACAAGCATGCAAGCAGTAGGCAATGACCTCCATGGACTATTATGTCACATGTATGTCAACTAATGAATACTCATTAGCTAAGCTGATAATATTTCACAATGTGTCTCATCGCCTTTCATATTATCCCTATACTCTTTATTAAAAGGGTCGTATGACACGGCTAAAACTAATATTATCGTTTGTTTTAGATGTAATGAAATGTGTATACACATTTAAGGTTCAAAAACGTTGTGTTTTCCACATACCGTGCATGTTTGTATCTCCTCTTTGTCCCGCCTGTCTGAAACGCGCTGATTTTTTACAAAGCTCATCTTTCTGAAAAGCGAGGTGTGCTATGATTTGCCAGTTAACCAGTGCGTAGTGATTGGTCGAATACTGCAAGTGTGACGGAAATGTAACGCCTCTTACCATATTTGGAACATCAATTGTACTGACAGGTACGCCCACCTTACTTGCGTATACATTTGGGCGGTCTTACCATGAACTGACGTAGATTTGTGGGGGTGTGGTTACACGAGGCTTTCAGGCAGGTCTGGGTGAGCATTCGCTTTTAGATAGAATGCATATTTTGTTACATTTGTTGCAAAAACACGTTTTCGCGCCATATGACCCCTTTAAAGCAAAATACAAAATTAAAGACATATCATCCCAGTATCTTTAGTGACAACAATATTTCTTTACATAGTTTTGCATCATGTGACCTCATCTGAATCCCATCAAAACCGTGTCCTGGACTGGGCTTTAATATTTGAATGTAGGCCTATTTAAATCCCATTGCCGTTGTCATTCTACTTGATCTCTCAGTGTAATGCAGAACTTGTGTAACTGCAGCCTCTGTTTTCATAACCCTGATGCAATTACCTGTGATGTTTTGAAAGTGGTTCCTCCGCTGACAGTGTAGATGAGACAGTGCATTTATTTTTATAAGGGTGTGTGATGTAGAGCTCGACTTTAATGTGAAATCATTTATGATGTTGATCTGATCTATAAAATCTTATGACCTTCTTTAATCGGTAGTGTGAATGTCCACAGATGTGTTTATACGCGAGTCTGTGCAGGTCTGTGTATTTTACACTGTGTGTATAAATAAAGCACACAACAAGTGGTTTTAAAGGTGAAAGTGTTATGTTTGTATAATGGAGAATTTACTTATTCCACCCCAGCTTTATATCGTTTATGTCCATTTGACAAAGTTGTATATGAATTTGTATTCATTCTTACTGCCATTCTCCAGAATGTCACTCTTCATGTGAGGAGTGTGGTGGGGATGGTCCTCTCTCCTGTACTTCCTGTTTGGCCCCTGCTGTTCTGGTCCCGTCAGGTTTTTGCAGCCCTCGCTGTCCATCTGGATATTACGCTGATGAAAACAGAGTGTGCCAAAGTAAGTACATCTTCATAATAGTGCTGTTTACCTCATTGTACTGTAATTGACTGTAAACTCATTTACAATATTCTGCCATGTGACCTCTGCTTTCTGTATTTATATGGATAAATAATCTGTCTGTTATTTACAGGTGCTGGTCATATAATTAGAATATCATCAAAAAGTTGATTTATTTCACTAATTCCAATTATTTCACTATTTCACTAAAAAGTGAAACTTGTATATTATATTCATTCATTACACACAGACTGATATATTTCAAATGTTTATTTCTTTTAATTTGATGATTATAACTGACAACTAATGAAAATCCCAAATTCAGTATCTCAGAAAATTAGAATATTACTTAAGACCAATACAAAGAAAGGATTTTTAGAAATCTTGGCCAACTGAAAAGTATGAACATGAAAAGTATGAGCATGTACAGCACTCAATACTTAGTTGGGGCTCCTTTTGCCTGAATTACTGCAGCAATGCGGCGTGGCATGGAGTCGATCAGTCTGTGGCACTGCTCAGGTGTTATGAGAGCCCAGGTTGCTCTGATAGTGGCCTTCAGCTCTTCTGCATTGTTGGGTCTGGCATATCGCATCTTCCTCTTCACAATACCCCATAGATTTTCTATGGGGTTAAGGTCAGGCGAGTTTGCTGGCCAATTAAGAACAGGGATACCATGGTCCTTAAACCAGGTACTGGTAGCTTTGGCACTGTGTGCAGGTGCCAAGTCCTGTTGGAAAATGAAATCTGCATCTCCATAAAGTTGGTCAGCAGCAGGAAGCATGAAGTGCTCATCTTAAAACGTCCAAGCAATGTTGGATTTCTGTGCCTCCCTCTCTTCGGACCCCTACAGTCGCGCGTCGCTGTGCCTTATAGTTGGATAATTATTCAGACACTTCCAGACTCCTGGGACCCTGCATTCTCCAAAGGAAGATAATATCTCATCAATCACACCAAAAATCACATTTGGACCCAAATAACTCCACAAAAAAAAACAGCTTGCCTGCCTGTTCGACAGGAAGTTAATAATCCACTGACAGGTAGAGGTTGGCACAGAGAGCTGGGTAAGCTTGGGCAGGAGGAGGTCTGGGATTATGGTGTTGAAGGCCGAGCTGAAGTCTACAAACAGGATCCTGACGTAAGTCCCTGGTCTGTCTAGGTGTTGTAGGATGTAATGCAGTCCCATGTTTACTGCATCGTCCACAGACCTGTTTGCTCGGTAAGCAAACTGGAGGGGATCAAGAAGTGGTCTGGTGATGTCCTTCAGGTGGGCCAGTACAAGTCTCTCAAATGACTTCATGACCACAGATGTTAAAGCAACAGGCCTCTAGTCATTAAGTCCAGATATTTTGGGTTTCTTCTGTACAGGGATGATGGTGGAGCGTTTGAAGCATGAAGGGACTTCACACTGCTCCAAAGATCTGTTAAAAATATTAGTGAAGATGGGCGACAGCTCTGAAACAAAGCTGTGAGTAATACGTTTATTATAATATGCTGTCTTAACAAGCAATTTAAAGCAATTTTGTTTTTTGTGCAATTTTGTTATATTTTAGTGCAGGGGTGTCCAATGTCGGTCCTGGAGGGCCACTGTCCTAAAGAGTTTAGCTCCAACTTGGCTCAACACACCTGTTTGGAAGTTTCTAGTCTGCTTTGTGAGACCTTGATTAGCTGTTCAGGTGCGTTTGATTAGGGTTGAAGCTAAACTTTGCAGGACACCGGCCCTCCAGGACTGACTTTGGACACCCCTGTTTTAGTGGTTAATGTGATGCTGGTGTGCCGTGAAATTTTTTGCAAATTAAAACTGTGCCGCGGCAGAAAAAATGTTGGGAAACACTGGTCTATGAGAACAGGCTGCACTTCCATTTCTCGCCACAGATTTACATTGAAAAAACATGGGGCGCTGTTGAGCTCGGGAGGGCTGAGGGTGTTTCTGCCTTGCCTACAGTTCATTACGTTGCTAACCCATCTGCGGAAGCCAAGCGCTAAATCGCCGCGCATATTCATCTCATTTTACCACTTAAAATAACAAAGAAGCCTCAAAAATATTTGTTGAATAATTCAGAACACTGTGACACTCCCGTCGGTCCCTAGTCCTGTTTTCCCCGTTTTTGCCACAAGGATGTTCTTTTGCCACCCTCCCTCGCCACGGTGTGTAACTTTACATTTCCAAAGAGAAGAAGTCGCTTCTTCGGAAAGCAAGCAATGATTTGTTTAATGTTAGCAAAGGTAACACTGCGCACATAATAAAATCCTGTAAATGATCAGTGGTAAATTGTTCTGGTCTGGCTCAGTTCATCAGTGATTGGGTGAGAACAGTTCAAATTTACTGGCTGCGGAAATCAGCGGGAGGGGCTCATTGTACAACAGACAAAAAATAACGTGCGCTCTGTGCAACCAAAACGGCAAAAACGGCGTTCGGATATAAACGCGTTTAATCTATGGGGTAATTCTGACACAATCGGCTTGCCATACTCGGCCTTCCATACCATACGCGCTTCACTGAAAGCTTCCAGGATTTCTCGACACACGCTCCGAAGCCTCGGCTCAGAACGTAACATCACTACTTTAAACACAAAGGTTAGTGCACTGTATGGATGTCGTGTTGTAAATGTCGTGTTCCAAGTCGTGTTCCAATGTAAAAATGTCGTGTTCCAAGTCGTGTTCCAATGTAAAAATGTCGTGTTCCAAGGTTACCACAGCGAGCAGGATGCAGTTCATGGCCTGACCTGATGGTAGAGCGGAGAATGGGAAGTGGGGACCTGACAAGAGCTGAGATGATAGAGCTGGATAAAGAAGGACGCGGTCTCTTGACATGTCTTCACCACAAAACTTCAAATGCTATTAGATTATTAATGATAATCTTAAACTATAATTTATTTTATTATTAAGTTTATTTATTTTATTTAGCCTTGTTGTGCAAGTTCTCTGGAGCTTGTGCAGAGGCAGCAGCTTTTGCCAGAGGGGAACTGGAATCCCCTGGTTGGGCCTGGGTTCTCCTGAGGTTTTTTTTCTCGATTAGAGTTTTGGGTTCCTCGCCACCGTTTGCATACTGTTTTTGCACTATCTGCCTGACCGGGGGGGCTGCTTTAGAATCTTAAAGTTTTACTTAATTAATATTGCATATAGGAATTTTATTATCTGTTATATTTGACCTGTGCTTCTCTCTCCTTTATCCTAAATGTGTGCTCTCACTGAGCGTGTGTGTGTGTGCGTACTTGTCTGTGTACGTACGTGTGTGTGTGTGTTGTGTGTGTGTGTGTGTGTGTGTGTGTGTGTGTGTCTCTGTGTCTGTGTGTGTTGGTGCGTGTGCGTGTTGTGTGTGTGGAGTGTTTTGTGTGTGGGTGTGTCTGTCTTCTGTGTTTTCAACCTTTTCTTGTTTTTGCAGGTACAACTTTGATTGTTTTGCTTGTAGTCAATGTGTCTCATGTACAGCTGCTTTGTAACAATGAAAATTGTAAAAGCGCTATATAAATAAAGTTGAGTTGAGTTGAGTTGAAATATTTCGCTAGAAAAAGGTTTGCAGAGTGATTGAAGTCCGTCCCGGAGAATTTCTATAAAGACAAACGTGCTGTTTCACTTCTGCAAACACATTCAGTTCAGTTCACTGAGATAAAACCCTGATTTGTTTAAAAATTAATTAGTTTCCTTAACGTGCTTTACAAGTTCTCAGTGTTTAAAGTGTTTAGAAGAGTTTTGGTCCGTAACGATCTCGTATTTTTGTTTTATAATTTCAGAGTTTTCTTCGTAAATGTTAACAGACATGTTTTTCCTGAATATTGCTTACTTATAAAATGTTTTAAAACACCATTCACTTAAGCATACTGTATCAGTCATTGATATTTCAGTCACAGAAATAAGATGTTTTATTTTTAATTTAATACAGTTTTTACTGCGCTTTAGAGCACCAAACACCAGACTTCCAGACACAGAAGCAGCTTCTCCCTAGGCAATCTCCCTTAAACAGATAACTGCTCCTTAAGAGCAATATTCCACTTTCACTACTCCTATAGTGTGCACTATAGTGCCTTATTATATCTACATTTTATTTATATGTATATAACACTACCTCTACTTACTAATTATCATTTGCACAAATGTATACACTCACCTAAAGGATTATTAGGAACACCTGTTCAATTTCTCATTAATGCAATTATCTAATCAACCAATCACATGGCAGTTGCTTCAATGCATTTAGGGGTGTGGTCCTGGTCAAGACAATCTCCTGAACTCCAAACTGAATGTCAGAATGGGAAAGAAAGGTGATTTAAGCAATTTTGAGCGTGGCATGGTTGTTGGTGCCAGACGGGCCGGTCTGAGTATTTCACAATCTGCTCAGTTACTGGGATTTTCACGCACAACCATTTCTAGGGTTTACAAAGAATGGTGTGAAAAGGGAAAAACATCCAGTATGCGGCAGTCCTGTGGGCGAAAATGCCTTGTTGATGCTAGAGGTCAGAGGAGAATGGGCCGACTGATTCAAGCTGATAGAAGAGCAACTTTGACTGAAATAACCACTCGTTACAACCGAGGTATGCAGCAAAGCATTTGTGAAGCCACAACACGCACAACCTTGAGGCAGATGGGCTACAACAGCAGAAGACCCCACCGGGTACCACTCATCTCCACTACAAATAGGAAAAAGAGGCTACAATTTGCACGAGCTCACCAAAATTGGACAGTTGAAGACTGGAAAAATGTTGCCTGGTCTGATGAGTCTCGATTTCTGTTGAGACATTCAAATGGTAGAGTCAGAATTTGGCGTAAACAGAATGAGAACATGGATCCATCATGCCTTGTTACCACTGTGCAGGCTGGTGGTGGTGGTGTAATGGTGTGGGGGATGTTTTCTTGGCACACTTTAGGCCCCTTAGTGCCAATTGGGCATCGTTTAAATGCCACGGCCTACCTGAGCATTGTTTCTGACCATGTCCATCCCTTTATGACCACCATGTACCCATCCTCTAATGGCTACTTCCAGCAGGATAATGCACCATGTCACAAAGCTCGAATCATTTCAAATTGGTTTCTTGAACATGACAATGAGTTCACTGTACTAGAATGGCCCCCACAGTCACCAGATCTCAACCCGATAGAACATCTTTGGGATGTGGTGGAACGGGAGCTTCGTGCCCTGGATGTGCATCCCACAAATCTCCATCAACTGCAAGATGCTATCCTATCAATATGGGCCAACATTTCTAAAGAATGCTTTCAGCACCTTGTTGAATCAATGCCACGTAGAATTAAGGCAGTTCTGAAGGCGAAAGGGGGTCAAACACCGTATTAGTATGGTGTTCCTAATAATCCTTTAGGTGAGTGTATATGACTCAGTTTGTATGCTTGTTGTGTTTGGTCCGATGGAACACATTTCGAACATGGAGCTGCGCTGCAACGACTGAGATACACTCGACACTCACTACAGACCTGGATCGACACGCACACCACGAAACAACCTGAGAGCAGACTGCTTCATTCTTTAAATGTTAATGCTACACGCCGTGAACGAAATCAAACACTCAAAGCCAGCATCTGACAGACAGTGTACATATCATTCCTCTTTTTACTTGAGTTGTGTTGTGTGTAACAGTTAACACTCCGGTATGCAGCAAAGTCTTATTCAAACAGTTCCGTCTAGGTGTCATATCTGCAGCCCAGCGGTAACTACAACTGGGGACACAAATATAATTAAAACAAACGAAAACATTTTACCTCACAAACAGTGACAAATCCCGACGACCGGCTCTGCCTCAGATATGTGTTGTTTTTGGTGAGATTGTCAATTACATTTTTACATTTTACATTCGACTGCTGGGCTGCGGACAAGACGCTGTTTCTCCCCGCACTCAGGAACCTGTCACTCTAATCCCAGCATGTGAGCTGTGTGGCGATGTCGTGTGTGAGGTGAACGAGACAGAGACACATACATGTATGTTAATTAATAATACGTGTGCATTCCTAAATATTTTTATTTAATATCCACCGCATTAAGTGTCCACGATAACTTGATGTGTGGACGGGAGTGGACGTTTTAGTGGGTTCTGTTTTGATGCTAAGCTACATGCCACTAACTAAGCAAATATATAGGCTGTTCTTTTTGTTTGTGGTTTTGTATTGTTTTCACAGAGACAGAAAAACAGACATAAATCTTTATTAGATAAGTACTATTTTTTACATTGACCTAATTTAAGAAAGTGAAATGTACTGAGTAAAATAACTGCATGCGATTTATTTGTACAGTAACTGTATATTCATATTAAGGAATTGCATTCTGTTTTTGTCATTAAAATACACTTAATCTTCTGTTGGATTAAATAAGCAGTAAAACAGTTAAACAAAAAAGATGCACTAATTGTTAATCTTAAATATTATGCAAAATAAATGTTAAATTAGTTTCACACATTTTTTGTATGTTTGTCATATCAGTGTTGGGAGTAGCGTTACAAAACTAATGTATTACAGTAACATATTACTTTTTGCTGTAACGCAGTAGTGTTAGGCATTACTAATCAATTTTCAGTAACATTTTACTCGGTACATGTTCAGTAATGCTTGCGTTACAACAAACTTTTCGCCCGCGAGACATTATCAAATGGTTAGTCCTCACAAATGGGCTATTTTGAAAATGCAGTTGCGGGAAAAATTATGGAGTTGCGGGTTTTTGGGCTATTTTCATAATGTACTGCGGCTGCCAAAATGTTTATTTATATTCTAAGGATAAATGTTAATTGATGAGATTGTTAATGTGTATTCATACTCTGATGAATACCTGGCAACTTCAGGACCGGGCCGTTCTCAAAAGTGAGGGGAACGAGTGTCTGACAGGCAGGCTACAGTACAGGGAGGGACGTGGGGAGATACTTCTGATTGCAGAACCGCAGAACCATACGTCACAGCAGTCACAATGAAACAGCGCCTTGGCAGAAGTCTCATGCCGGAAGTGGGCGGAGCAAACGTTATCAAACTACTTGGCGTTGCGGAGCGTTTCAAAGTGGTAAGCTATTAATGTTAAGTCAGTATTTAATTAAAAGGTTTTAATTGAAAAGACGTATACGTATATATATATATAAATATGTATGTGCATGTGTGGGCGTGGGCGTGTATTATACATATAATGCTTCAACAAAAATGTTAATAATGAAATGAATGAAATATACTTTATTGTCCTTAGTAAGGACATTTGCAGTGGAGTGGACTTCAATAGCAATAGCTTTACTCCGACCTGATACAATAATACATAAGAAACATACACACAATAGATAAGACATACTCATAAAAATAGATGTTCCATGTTCAGCAGTCCAGACTGCTGTTGATGTTGATGTTGGCACAAAGGAGTTCTTAAATCTGTTTAGTTTGTAACGAGATGTTATAAATCTTCTTCCAGAGGGTAAGAGTTCATAACAAGAGTGAAGTACTGTACATGAGACGGGTCATTCAAAATCATTTTGGCCTCGTTCAATGTACATAGCTCGTAGAGCTTGAACACTAGGGTAGTCATTCGGTCCAATAATCTTTGAAGCAGTTACAACAATATACAGTAGCATTTTACCGAGAGATTACTGTACCAAGTGGACAAGCTGTACCTAATAACACAGACTGAGAAACATGATTTTCCTGTCTACTCCATACATCTTCTGAGAAGTTACACTCTCTGATAAATGTATCCTATTGTTAACAGCTAAAAACTAAAGTGTATTCATATTTTTGTTGTGTGTCTTAAAAGATGAACAGCATAAATTATGTGCAATGCTAAAACAAAAGCAATATAACATTTTAATTTAATTTTACTTAACAATCATTTAAGTATTAACCAATTTTTCATAGTACATACATGTGCTATACACTACACATCATAAACTAACATTACAAAATCAAACAAAAGCTTTTGCACAGAAGGCACACAATAATAATCAAAAATTAAACCTAACTAAATTAGATTAAACGGTAATCTAAAATAAAATAAAATTCTTAAAACATGCAATTAATCCTGAGGCATGTTTCATCCAGACGCTCATTAAGGAAAATGGCCTTATCACCCTTAAATTCAAAGCGAAACCTGAAAGGCTCTCTGGCCAGCAGTCATTCGTTTCATGCCTGTGAAAGCTGCAGAAGGGCTTCTTCTGGTCTTCCTCATTCAGCGTCAGATAATCCAACAACAGTCGAAGACAACTTTTTACCGTGTAACGTTACCCTTTCTCCGCCATAACATTCCTTTACTTCTCACTACTTTCGCCTACTTCTGATCTGAGACTGTGACTCCGCCCACTTCTGCCATGAGACTGCCGCCATGGCGCTGCTGCCATAGCGCTGCTGTGACGTATGGTTCTGCTGTTCTGCAATCGGTCACTATTGGACGCCGGAGCTCAGCTCAACCAAAGAGGAGAATATAGTGGTGGTATTAGACAACGAATTATGCTTTTACCCGTGTTTCGTAAGGTGCATGTCACGTTGCACAATGAAAGAAATCACGCGTGAGTGTATAACAGTTGATTCTTCCGGCTGCCAAATATCATGTTTGAGCAGCTATACGCAGTCTAGAACAACTAAAACATTGACGTGCTTGTACACATATACATATGCAATAAATGTGCTAAATGCTTATTTCTTAAGTACGTTTTTGCATGTCTTACGTAGAGAAAACACGTTTCTTGTCCATTTCCGTGCGTGGCCTCGAGCACACATGGATCTTTTTTAAAGGGACACCCAAAAAATGAAAATTCTGTTATGGATTACTCGCCCTCTAGTTTTTCTAAACCTGTATAAATTTCTTTGTTCGGTTGAACACAAAGATATTTGGTAGAATGTTAGCAACTGAAAATTATTTGGCATCATTGACTACCATAGCAGAAAAAAATATAATGGTAGTCAAAGGTGACCCGGAATTGTTTGCTTTCCTAAACCCCCCAAAACATATTTTGAGTTCAACAGAACAAAAAATATATACTGTAAAATACCTACACTCAAAAAACAATTCATTGGTTGAACTCAATTTAATTGAGGGCAGGATTTCCATCCAATAAATATGTGTTGGTCCTACTCATAAAAAACAGACTCGTTCAATAAAATTTAATTGAGTTGGTCCAATTTGATTTTAATAAATACAGTTTAGATAAAACGTATACAATGAAATGCAATTGGGTTGACCCAACTCGATTTTGTCAAATTAAATGCATGTTTATGTGTGATCTTTATGCTTGCCAAACTCAAAATAAAACACTGGAAATTGTGTGGAAATCTTTATTTTCCACTAGAATTATTTAAACAAACTAGCTTAAACTATCTGTGACAGTATAAAAGTACACATCAACAATAAAATTAACATTTCTGAAGCCTAATGACTTCCTAGACTAGAATAACCAACTAGAAATACATGTATTGTCTTTACTTTAGTCTATCAGCATGTAAAGATATATGAAAAACATCAAAAAATAACATAGATGCACATAAAATATTCCCTTGGCTATTTGATGCAACAGGTGTTTTTACATTGATATAGAAATCCTCATCAATCCTCAATTCATGCAAATGTCCCAAAAAATGAGCATGTCATGCAAACAGCTTAATTTTAAGATGCTGAATCTTTGTAGTCATCTTATGTCCATCCAAGTTCATTATTATTTTTTGGATAAACTCCTAAAAAATGTGTTCTTGAGGTTGTCAGGAAAGCTTTGGTCAAGAGCATAAATTAGACTGTACAACATGATGAATACAAAAATCACACAGTCTAGGTTACTCAAAACCTTGATGCCCTCGATCACTATTCCTACATCATCTGGTTTTGTAGAAGCTTCTCCTCGGATTGTGTAAATCCCCATGACTGTGCTTGCAATGCCACTTTCTGCATCCTCAGGCCTAGACAAAACACAGAAGATTACATGACATAAGGTTAAGTTTGAAACAACAAATAACTCCAATTTCGATTAGAGCACCACTTATTGCTCAAAATATATTATGCTTTGTTTCAACATTATGAAGCACCACTTCATAAACAATAAGTGTATGTGATTTCCCCACTAAAGGAGTAGTTCACCTTCAAAATGAAAATTCTGTCATAATTTACTCACCTTCTTGCCATTTCAAACCTGTATGACTTTGTCTTCTGCAGAACACAAAATAATATATTTTGAAGAATGGCCATTCACTTCTATTGCATGGACACAAAACCAATACAGGTCAATGGGGACCCACGGTTTTCTGTTACCAACATTCTTCAAAATTGCTGCTTTTGTGTTCTGCAGAAGAAGAAAAATCATACAGGTTTAAAATGTCAAGAAGGTGAGTAAATGATGACAGAATGTTCATTTTCGAGGTGAACTACTCATTTAAAGAAAAATTATGTTATGAATGACTCATCCTCAAGTCGTTCGACAAGCCTAGGACATGGTGACATTTGATGAGGCGCAGGAGCTTTCTTTGCACTGCCACATTCACAATCCTGAAAGAAGAATAAAAAGTATTATTTAGATTTCATATTAAAAATTAGATTTTAAAGTAAGTAAATCAGATTGTTTGAGCAAATATGACTTGCGCCCAATCCCAATTCTATTTTATACACCTTCGCCTACCCCTCGCCCCTTACCCCTTGAAACAAAGTGGCAAGGGGAAGGGTTACAAATTTTCTGCTAAGAAATGGGACACCGCTAGTACACTGGTATACGTCATCGTACGTCGTTGCTAGCTCCTAACGTTACGTCAGAGGACATGCGCCAATGCGCCGGGTATATGACATAAAAATATATTTTCTAATATCGTGCAATCAGTGCTGTCTGCAAACTTTAGCGATTTTTTTTGCAAATGTTAAAAGAACATCACCATAAATACTAACACAAGATTGAATGTAACATACATAAAATGAAAAATTGTCATAAAAATCCTTATTAATGGCAAAAATGACTTGCATTTATTGGGCTGCTTGCTCGAGTGAGCGGTCATGTTGGAAATTTCTCTTAGCCCTTTCTTTAAAGTGAGGTCCCGAAAAATCTTCGTTTGTAGGGCTATTTGGCCCTTCCCCTTACCCCTACCCCTCCGACCAAAAGAGAATTGAGACACCCCTACCCCTTCACGTGAAGGGGTAGGGGTAGAATTGGGATTGGGCCTTACTATCACCAGAAGGCTGATGTTCAGTTTGTGATTTTCTTAAATCTGTGAAAGAGATGTATATTAAGTTTGGGAACAATAAATACAACTTTTAGATCTGGTTCATCACGCAATTCTGTAAAATTTCAGTCTTTTTCAATGAAATTTGTATTACAACTGGGGCACTTTCTGGGCACAAACTGAGGCACTAGTGTACATTCCTATGCATACATAGTTGGTAAAATATCTGTGAAACACTGATGTATTCCAGTGCTTCCGCTAGGATTTTGTGGAACTGTGGGTGCTGGATGACGCGTCATCACAGTTTTACTGTTGCAGCTTCAGACCCACCCCCTTCGCCTCTACTAACTGAACAGTCTGTAGTCATAACCGTCTGACAAAATCACTAAACACATCTTAAAAAGCGGGGATTTTGGCTAACGTTATAGGCTATTCTTTCACACAGTTCACAGCCTCTAAACCTGTGCTTATTAACAGACGATCCGTGTTCATGTTTATATATCCAAACAATGGATAACAGTGACATGTTTTAAAAATGCCGTTTTGTACTCGATTATTCACTTGTCCGCCACCGTAAGGTGAACTGAATGTGGTACTTCTCCCTACCGCTCACGGCACAGAGTAGACGCTGAGAAAGAGATCCGTGCGGCGGGAAAGCGAGACCTCGGACTCGCGGAGCAGTACTACTGATGACAATTTCCCACTAGATGTAAGCTGAGGTTTATCAAAAAACACGTTAGATTTGGTGCTATGCGACGTTTTTAATTTAGGATGTTATAAAAGGGCGGGAATGCCACAATGTGCATGAAGCAAGCAGCGGCAGTGAGACTGAGGAGAACAATTCACCTAACTTATCTTTCAACGCTAGTGTATATTTCACTCAAAATTACGACATAGACAGTATTTAGTAGTCAAAAAATCGTATACTTACTTACCAATAACGAATTAAACAGCAAGAGAATCCGTCGTAACTGCTCATCCCTCCTCATCCCACAGCAGAAAATGGCGGCCACACATTCGAGTTCGTTCCTTGAGTTATTTTGCTCATGCGCAAACAGAGCCTCCAAAACCAAATTAATTTGAGTTGGTCATACTAGAATGAATCTCACCATTTATTCATTTTATGTCAGAACAAAGAAATATTTTCATGTATTGCTATAAAAAATTTTTTTAAAATAAAGTCAACATAATTTTATTGTTTCTTATGAAAGACAAGCTTGAATCGTTTTTTTTTTGTGTAGGAAACCATTCAGATGAGTAAATATAGCAATAGAAACGTCTTTTGGCAGTTGGTAACTTTGATTTGACACCGGAAAATAATTGGGCTAGTTTTCATTACCTTTGGGCGGGTTTTGAGGGGTCATTGGGCTGCTTTGAGGAAGCTAGTTAACAAGATCCCTGTGACCAGCAGCAATGACAAGGTAAGCTAACGTTTACATGATGACTAGCTAGAATTCTATATAATCTAGTTCAGTGATGGGATGGGACTATTTTGTATTTAAATACCTTGGAAAAAATGTATTTTGTATTTAAATGTGTTTAATCTTAGTATTTTTGTATTTTCAAACTAAAATACTTCTTGCCAATCAACCTCCTTATTAGACTGCATGGATGGGCAGTGTTTCAAATACATCCATTTGAAATACAAAATACTATTATTTTGTAATAGTATTTTGTATTTAAATGCATTTAATCTTAGTATTTTTTGTATTTATTTGTTTATAGCCTAGTTAATTCAAGAAATCAGCAGTCTAAATAGGTTGATTGGCAAAAAGTGTTTTGTATTTTGAAAACACAGAAATACAAAGACTTATTTTAGAATGTTAAGTTCTACTTCTGTAGTTATTTTGGTGAAAGTAACTCAAAAGTAATACTGGAGTCATGTAACGTATTACAATTCTGAGACAGTAATATTGTAAGGTAAGGGATTACTTTTAAATAACAGTAACAAGTAATCTGTAATGTATTACAGTTTGGAAGTCATTTGCACAACGCTGACTTTAATTACATTTCTTATATCGGCCTTATATTGGCACATCGGCCACATTGCTTTCTCAATATCGGCATCGGCCATTAAAAAAAAACATATCGGTCGACCACTAGTTTTTAGACATTTTAATGCAAAAAAACGTATATGTTGTGCCATTGAGTGCATGTTTTCAATGTTGACCGGCCTAATAAAAATATGTGCTTCTGTCATTTAATTTTAGATCTAATGAAACTGGAATAAACAACGGTATCAGTATGTCCTCATTGTGGAAAGAGATTGGGAAGTAAAGAGCAGCTTGTGAAGCACATAAGAATCCACACTGAAGAAAAGCCCTTCACCTGCCCTCAGTGTGGAAAGAGTTTCACAAGAAAAATTGTTCTTAAGAGCCACATGAGAATTCACACTGGAGAAAAGCCATTCACATGTGTTCAGTGTGGAAAGTGTTTCACATACAAACATCATCTAGAGGACCACATGAGAATTCACACTGGAGAAAAGCCGTATGCATGTGTTGAGTGTGGAAAGAGTTTTGCGAGAAAACTCATCTAGATGTCCACATGAGAACTCACACTCTAAAGCTCCGTTCCCACCAGACGCGAATGAAGCGTTAAAGAGTTGAAAAATGTGAACTTTGGTTAACGCGGCGTGAATTTTCACCAATCAGGATCCTGCTCTAGTAGTGACGTGAATATGACGTAGCGAGTGGAGGCAGAAATCTGAAACAACAATGGAGGACTCTACTCAACTCAACTTTATTTATATAGCGCTTTTACAATTTTCATTGTTACAAAGCAGCTGTACATGAGACACATTGACTACAAGCAAAACAATCAAAGTTGTACCTGCAAAAACAAGAAAAGGTTGAAAACACAGAAGACAGACACACCCACACACAAAACACTCCACACACACAACACGCACACGCACCAACACACACAGACACAGACACACACACACACACACACACACGTACGTACACAGACAAGTACGCACACACACACACGCTCAGTGAGAGCACACATTTAGGATAAAGGAGAGAGAAGCACAGGTCAAATATAGCAGATAATAAATTCCTATATGCAATATTAATTAAGTAAAACTTTAAGATTCTAAAGCAGCCCCCCCGGTCAGGCAGATAGTGCAAAAACAGTATGCAAACGGTGGCGAGGAACCCAAAACTCTAATCGAGAAAAAAAACCTCAGGAGAACCCAGGCCCAACCAGGGGATTCCAGTTCCCCTCTGGCAAAAGCTGCTGCCTCTGCACAAGCTCCAGAGAACTTGCACAACAAGGCTAAATAAAATAAATAACTTAATAATAAAATAAATTATAGTTTAAGATTATCATTAATAATCTAATAGCATTTGAAGTTTTGTGGTGAAGACATGTCAAGAGACCGCGTCCTTCTTTATCCAGCTCTATCATCTCAGCTCTTGTCAGGTCCCCACTTCCCATTCTCCGCTCTACCATCAGGTCAGGCCATGAACTGCATCCTGCTCGCTGTGGTAACCTTGGAACAATGAGACAAGACTGGCTGAGAGTAGAGTACTGTTCTGTACTCTTTGATGCAACAAGTACATCAGTTGTGTTTTTGGTTCCGGTTGATCTAACTAATGCAGCCTAAACCCTCAGAAGATTTATATTATGGAAGAGTAGTGTATGCAAGATTAAAAAGATGCGTCTTTAGTCTAGATTTAAACTGACAGAGTGTGTCAGCCTCCCGGACAGTGCAGGGAAGACTATTCCAAAGTTTAGGCGCTAGATAGGAAAAGGATCTACCACCTGCACTTGATTTTGAAATTCTAGGTATTACCAACTGACAGGACGCCTGAGAGCGTAATGCACGTGAAGGACTGTAATACAAAAGGAGTTCATTCAAGTACTGAGGAGCTAAACCATGTAAGGCTTTATAGGTAATAAGCAAGATTTTAAAGTTAACGCGATGCTTTATAGGTAACCAGTGCAAGGTTGACAGAACCGGGCTAATATGTTCATACTTTTTTGTACGTGTAAGAACTCGAGCTGCCGCGTTTTGGACCAATTGGAGTTTTTGTAATAAGCCTGCAGGGCAACCACCTAACAGTGCATTACAGTAATCTAGTCTTGATGTCATGAATGCATGAATTAACTTCTCTGCATCTGAGCATTGACAGCATATGACGTAGTTTAGATATATTCTTAAGATGGAAAAACGCAATTTTACAGGTGTTGGCGACGTGGCTCTCAAATGACAGATTACTATCGAATAGAACGCCAAGATTCTTTGCTGACGACGAGGGTTTTATGGAACATCCGTCAATAGTTAAACAGTATTCTTGGTTGTTACTTATAGCAGTTTTCGGTCCAATAAGTAACACTTCCGTTTTGTCCGAGTTCAGTAATAAAAAGTTGTTACTCATCCAGTTTTTTATATCGACTATGCATTCCATTATTCGATGGAACTGCTGTGTTTCATGAGGCTTCGAGGAAATATAAAGTTGAGTATCATCAGCATAACAGTGAAAGCTAACTCCGTGTCGCTTTATTATATCTCCTAGAGGTAGCATGTATAATGCGAAGAGCAGAGGCCCTAAGACTGAGCCCTGTGGTACACCGTACTGGACTTGCGATTTGCATGACACCTCATTGTTTATTGCTACAAATTGAAAACGGTCGGATAAATAAGATTTAAACCATTTCAAAGCTATTCCCTTAATGCCGACATAATTTTCGAGTCTATGTAGGAGTGTGCTGTGGTCAATGGTATCGAATGCAGCACTAAGGTCTAGCAGCACCAATAACGAGATACAACCTCGGTCAGACGCCAATAGCAGATCATTTGTAACTCTGATCAAAAAGCAGTCTCTGTACTGTGACATGCTCTAAATCCAGACTGGAATTCTTCATTGATGTCATTCCTTTGGAGGAAGGAGCATAATTGAGTTGAAACTACTTTTTCCAGAACTTTAGATATGAAAGGTAGATTCGATATAGGCCTGTAGTTCCTTAGTTCTCTAGGGTCGAGTTGGTTGACAAGGGGCCTTATAACAGCCACCTTATATGCTTTAGGCACATGTCCTAATGTCAGAGATGAGTTAATAATACCAAGAAGAGGATCTATAATTTCTGGGAGCATCTCTTTCAGTAGATTTGTAGGTATAGGGTCTAGTATGCATGTTGTTGATTTAGATGATCTAATAATTTTAGACAGCTCATCTTGATCTACGGTATAAAATAATTGCATTTTCTCCTTAAGGGCGCTGTAGTTAGTTTGTTCAGCGGGTTTCACTTCTGATTGCATTGTTATAATTTTTTCTCTAATATCTTGGATTTTATATGTGAAGTAGTTCATAAATTCATCACTGCTATGCTGATATACAGGATCAGAAGTCACTGACGATTTATTTTTTGTTAATTTAGCCACCGTGTTAAATAAAAACCTAGGGTTGTGCTGGTTTTCTTCTATTAGTGATGAAAAGTAGGCGGATCTAGAAGTTATTTAGGGCTTTCCTGTATTTTCGAATACTATCCTTCCATGCTGTACGAAATACCTCTAATTTAGTTTTCTTAAAGTTGCGCTCCATTTTTCGGGCCGCTTTCTTTAGAGCCTGAGTGTGTTCATTATACCACGGTGTGGGGCTGCCATTTTTAATCTTCTTTAAACGTAGTGGAGCAACTTTGTCTAGCGTTACCGAGAAGGTGGAATTAAAATTTTCAGTGGTAATGTCAAGATCTTCAACGTTATTTCTCATGATTTGAGACAATTCGGGCAGATTATCGAGAAACGCATCTTTGGTAGTTGAAGTTATTGTTCTACCATATTGCATAGTTATTGCACGTACAGGAACACTTCCAGATATGCGATGTCTATTGCTGAAATTTAAGGATACCCGGGCTTCACATCTTATACTTTCGTAGAGACAGGTAATAAGATCTAGCTATGAATACAAGGGTGAGGAGGTCTGACAACTGGTACGTTGCTAACCCATGGAGTTAAAGTGATCTTTACTCATTGCTAAAGATACTAGTATAGTTATACTAATCGAGACTGGCCGCTCAAAGCTCACCACTGAAAGTGAATCATATCGTGATGAGCGCAGTAACGTTGTCAGATAAGAATCCCACCAATCTTTAATTCTACAGAACTGTGATGTGTGCTGAGCGTCCATCACAGCCACTACAGCTATAATACTTACTGTTCTCGTGTACTTCTAGAAAACCATATAAGGACTTTTGGATGTCCTTTTTTTCCGTCTCTCTTTTCACAGACGACACCATTGGTCAGCAATATTTGTTATGTTTACTGTATTTTTTTATGTTTAGAGAGTAAGGTCATGTGCGTTCCCTTCTCTCCTCCTCTTCCCTAGTGTTTCGTTTCTGTTTTGAACCTGCTAATAATTACCTTATAGTGTAAATATCCTACAAACATTATTCACTGATTTAACCTCGCTGAAAATAAACCTGTTGTTTTGCATTGCACTGTTGCCTTGTTTTAAAGCCTGACACGTTTAAGGATCATTTTTATAAACTATGTTACATGTCAAATATCCCTTGAAACATCTTGCACGTTACATTAGATTTTCACATTTTAAAGGGTATTCTTTTTATTTGACTTGATATTGCAATTTAACTCAATGAGAAAGATTATTAAAACTAAACTTTGTTCATAGGTTAAAGGGATAATTCATCCAAAAATGAAAATTCTGTCATCATTTACTCACATTCGAGTTGTTCCAAACTTAAATTTCATTGTTCTGCAGAACACAAAGTAAGATATTTGGAAGAATGCTTATAACCAGATAGATTTTTACCCCCATTTACTCCCATAGCAGGAAAATTTACATTATCATTATTTTTGCTCTGTTGAATACAAAAGAAGATATTTTGAAGAATGTTGGACAGCAAACAGTTCTGGGGCACTTTTGACTACCAGTGTTATTTTTCCTACTATGGGAGTGTCAAAATGTGTCTGTTTATAAGCATTCTTCCAAATATCTTTCTCTGTGTTCATTAGAACAATGAAATGTATACAGATTTGGAACAACTAGAAGGTGAGTAAATGATGACATAAGTTTTAGGTGAAGTATCCCTTTAAAAGGATATTTTAAAGGCAAAACAAAAGTACACCATTGTAGGAAACTTTTTCCTCATCGAAGCAGATACCAGGTGACGTTGGGATATCTTTCATACAGAAGTTCTCTTTATTGAGGACTCGCTGTGCCTGTGCGTCGCTGTAGTCATCCAAGTCTGACTTTCAGTTCAGCACAGTAGAGTTTTATACCTTTCAAGGGGGCGGGATACATAGAGGTGGAGATGATTTACACATTTAAGCATGCAAATGCAATACAGGAATCAGCGCGTTACCGGAATTGTCCCAGCCAAGGTCTCATCATCATAACAGTGTCATTCAAATGCATAGGTGCTAATCCAATCAGCCTGACAGTATTACCCATACCTTCACATTATCATAGAGACAAAGGTTTAGCTGTGCCTTAAAGCTTAACATTCAACTTTAACTTGGGACCCTGCCCAATGGTCAGGAAGTGCATAAAGACAAAAGGGTAATGTCTCAGACATCTGGGCTGCCTGACTTGATCTTCTTAGAATGTAATCGTCTTTACCTCAAAATGTGAAACATAATGTACATAACTTTAACCTAGATATAACATTGTATTAATTTGTAATCCCACAGTAGTTATGTTTGGTGGTAGTATTTGTCTAAAGTGTTGTCCGAAGTTGTGAGGGGTTCTAGTGCGTGTTTGTAGTGTAGTGGATTGTTTTAGTTTGGGGATGTTGGTGTGTGTGGAGGAGTTTAGCACAGATGGGTATATGGATGTAGGAGGACTGGGTTAGGTGAAGGGGAATTGATTTAAGGGGTGAGTGAGGTCATGGGTAAGAGTGGAGTTATAACGTTGCATAAATGTGTAGTCCCACAGTCATTGTATAAATTTGTAATCCCACACAATGTTTCACTCACCCACACATCCTAGGTGTATATGACTTCATCTTATACAAACATCAGACGAAGAGTCACAGTTATAATACCATTTATCCTTTTTCTTCCAAGTGTTAGAATGGGAGTGAATGGGGGATGAGATTTTGAAGCACCAAAAAGTGCATCCATCGATCAAAGAAACTAGCTTTACTGTGGCTCAGTGATTAGAGCATAGCACTAGCAATGCCAACGTCATGGGTTTGATCCCAGGGGATTGCACGTAGTCAGAAACAAATGTATAATACAATGAAATGTTAGTCGCTTTAGATAAAAGCATCTACCAAATGCATAAATGTAAATTTGTAATGTAAAGTTGTCAAGTAATTTAACTGACACCAAGGATACAATGCGCTTATGGCAGGGATTTCGGACAGTAACAGGCTACAAGCCTACTGTACATGTGACTGATAATGACCCCTCAACAAAACATTCAACAAATCGCTTATTTAATACAATTATTACACAATAAAATAATATGAATTAATAATAACATTAATTAAATAAAATATAAATAGTTATATTAGTAGACATTAGCCAGATCAATAAACAAACACAGACCGGAAGTTAACTGCAGTCCAGGCTCGAGTGTCCGATGGTCTTTACAATGCAGGAACATCAATTCTTTTGGTTGGTGGTCTTGTTTTTCTGATGTTTGATTGCATAAGATAACATACAGTATATGATACATTTCTATAATTTGTAAACTACCACAAAATCTGTGATCCCTCTGGATTCATCTTGGGGCCCCCACTGGACTGATCTATAAGTTGTAAATCTCGAAAGGTAAGAGATTTTTTATGATTTGATGATCAGGTCTAACTGCCACACTTAACCAATATTTAGAAAAGTTTTACATACATGCAAATATTATAATGTCGTAATATATAAAGTATACTTTTATTATTCATTAATGCCGTTTAACACATTACTCCTTTACCTAAGAATGTGAGTCGCAACTTGCGAGATGCTTGTTATACAAATAAAGTTTAACAAATGGACAAATTTACTGTTTACTCTTATAGTATAATCATTGACAAAGCCTGCCCTTTTATACTCACAAAAAATGAACATGTTTATAAGAAAATATTTGAGAATTGCACTTAATAAAATTCCTAAGAACTTCCTGTAATTGATCTTAAAGTTCTTAAATTTTCTCTAAAGAACAGTTTTGTGAATCCGGCCCCAGATTTTAAGTGAAGTATACCTATGGGCAGACAGGAAGAAGACATTAAGGTGTGGTAAAGGACTTGAGTAATTTTACTTGATTTACTCTACTTAAGTATTATTTTTGGGGATTTGTACTTTACTTGAGTACAATTAAAAATTAATACTTTTACTTAATTACATTTTTAAAGAAAAAACACTTTTTACTCCTTACAATTTTATTTATACCCAAAAGTACAAATTTTTGGTGTCTCACTGTCCTCTATCTTCCCTTACTACTAATGAACCAATTTAATTGCGCTGATACCCAGTTTAATTTAAATGTTATTTATTCAGCCAATGAGATTCATTTTAACATTCAATGAAATTGGCCAGATATGTTCATTGGTCCTTTTGAAGTGACGTCATGTCACATCAATTACCACAATGCTCAGCACCTTGACCTGGACCTGAGAGAAATAATCAGTGAAGAAAATGGAGGAACACGATTCAGCTGCTAATACAGTTCAAAATCCGCCACAGGATCAAGAGCGCCGTGGCGTTACCTTAGCGAATTATTTTCTTGTAGTGGAATGAATAAGGATTAAAGATGAAGTTCTTTGTCTCCCACTCACCATGGAATATCTGCCTTCAAAAGTTCGCGCCATCAAACTTAATCCGCCCCTGGATAGCGGTATAGATTATTTTGCATATGATGCACAATTAAAAAAACATTCTCTTTAAAAGAGAAATTCCTGACAGCCATACAGAGCGTGGGAAGGTGAAACGGAAGTCTACGAATTATACCCTCAAAGGTAACTAAATACCGAGAAACTGACTAGGGCTGCGTCCGAAATCGCATACTGTGACAGTAAGTACTGAATTTGAATAAGTACACCTACCTATCGGCCATCAAAACAGTACGTTCTATATAGTATGAGTGGGAGTAATATGAATACATTTCGGACATACTGCGTCCGCCATGTTTTATGGTCATGTGACCAATATGCTCTTTGACCTATGACGTAGTAACTACAACCTACACGTGAGCGTTGATCAAAACATAATTTAGTCACAAGAAATGTATTTATTGTAAAATAAATGTAAAACGGACGTCAGCCTTAATGTTTTCAGCTATATTTATTTGATTTAATTTTTAAATTTGACCGTTGCTCAGCTCCCGTGGCATAATGGGATAGATAAAAGAAGGTTTATCTTTTTATATAAAGAAGGTTGGTGCAGAGATATAACAACACTGAAGAAGATGTGCTTTTCGTACTTAGAAGCGTTCTCTATAAACTGCAAACATTTTTATTCACCACGCGAGTTTTCCTCGTTTATTCTAGTGAATGTTTACATTCCTCCACATGCTTGTGCGAGCGCAGCGCTGCAACAGCTGGCGGATTACATCACTGACACAGAGCAGCAAAACACCCGGATTCTCTTATTATTATTATTGGGGACTTTAACAGAGCAAACCTCTCCCGTGAGCTGCCAAAATACAGGCAGCATATCACATGCCCCACCAGAGACAGCAACATTCTGGATCACTGTTACACCACAATACGGGATGCATACCACTCTGTTCCCAGAGCAGCTCTGGGTCTCTCTGATCATTGCCTGGTTCATCTTCTTCCGACCTACAGACATACGCCTAAATCTGCCAAGACTGTAGCAAGAACAGCAAAGAGATGGAGCAGCGAAACAGAGCGGGCCTTACAAGCCTGTTTCGACTGCACGGATTGGAGTGTCTTTGAAGCTGCAGCCACTGATCTGGATGAGTTAACTGAAACAGTGACATCCTACATCAGCTTCTGTGAGGACATTTCCACCAGGACTCGCTTAACATACAACAATGACAAACCATGGTTCAGAATCAGAATCCGAAAGAGCTTTATTGCCAAGTATGTTTGCACATACAAGGAATTTTTTTTGGTGACAGGAGCGTCCAGAACACAGAAACAGCAACAACAGTACACAGAGACCATAACACAATAGAATACAGTACACAATGATTTAAATAAGGGCCTATGAGTATACAAATTAAGAAATACAACACAATAAACATAAGATAAAGATATAGTGAGTAAAGCTATGTATGTATGTAAATATGTACAAGTAAAAAATAAGAATAGACTATTGTAGTACAAGGTATGTGCTATATACATACAGCAGAATGAATGAAATATAATTTACAGAAAAAGTTGTATAAAAATAGATAGTGTATTATCTGGAGGATATAATTAATATTGCACTTAATTATTATTGCACAGAGTTATTAATTGCACGGTGTGTAAAAACATTCAACTGTTCAAGAGGTAGATGGCCTGAGGGAAGAAGCTGTTTTTGTGTCTGGTTGTTTTGGTGCTCAGTGTTCTGCAGCATTGTGAAGAGATGATGGCTTGGATGTGAGAGGTCCAGGGTGAGTTTCTGAGCCCCTTTCCTCACTCTGGATGTATACAGTTCTTGGAGGGTGGGCAGGGGAGCACCAATGATCATCTCAGCAGTCCGAACCGTCCTCTGTAGTCTTCTGATGTCTGACTTTGACTTTGTGGCTGAGCCAAACCAGACAGTGGTGGATGTGCAGAGGACAGACTCTATGACAGCTGAGTAAAACTGTTTTAACAGAGTTTGTGGTAAATTGAACTTCTTCAGCTGATGTAAGAAGTACAACGTTTGCTGGGCTTTTTTAGCGATGGAGCCAGTGTGATTGTCCCACTTCAGGTTCTGAGAGATGGTGGTGCCCAGGAACCTGAATGACTCCACTGCTGCCACAGTGCTGTTCATGATGGTGAGAGGGGGGAGTGCAGGGGGGTTTCTCCTGAAGTCCACAATCGTCTCCGCTGTTTTAAGCGTGTTCAGCTCCAAGTTGTTATGACTGCACCAGACAGCCAGCTGCTCAGCCTCCTGTCTGTACGCACACTCATCACCATCCTGGATGAGGCCAATGAGTGTGGTGTCGTCTGCGAACTTCAGAAGTCTGACAGAAGGGTCCTGGGCAGTGCAGTCATTTGTGTACAGGGAGAAGAGCAGTGGGGAGAGAACGCACCCCTGGGGGGCGCCAGTACTGATTGTGCGGGTGCTGGATGTGAGTTTCCCCATTCTCACTAACTGCTGCCTGTCTGTCAGAAAGCTGGTGATCCACTGACAGATAGAGCCAGGAACAGATAGCTGGGTTAACTTTGTCTGGAGCAGTGATGGGATGATGGTGTTGAAAGCGGAGCTGAAGTCCACAAACAGGATCCTTACATATAGGTCCCTGGTCTATCCAGATGTTTCAGGACAAAATGCAGCCTCATGTTAACTGCATCCTCAACAGACCTGTTTGCTCTGTAGGCAAACTGCAGGGGGTCCAGTAAGGGTTCTGTGATGTCCTTCAGATAAGCCAGTACCAGTCTCTCGAATGACTTCATGACCACAGATGTGAGAGTCATTCAGTCCTGTGATTTTGGGTTTCTTTGGGATGGAGATTATGGTGGAGCACTTGAAACAGGAAGGAACTGTGCACAGCTCCAGTGATCTGTTGAAGATATGTGAGAAGATGAAGGCCAGTTGAAGGGAGGGACTTCCAGACACAGAAGCAGCTTCTTCCCCCAGGCAATCTCCCTCCTAAACAGATAACTGCTCCTTAAGAGCAATATTCCACTTCCACTACTCCTATAGTGTGCACTATAGTGCCTTATTATATCTACATTTTATTTATACATGTATATAACACTACCTCTACTTACTACATTATCCATTTGCACAAGTGTACATACAATCTGTTAATGTATATATTCTACTATATACTACCCTGTACAATGTCTCTTATACAGTATGTTATTATTCCCCATTTTCTGTAAATAGTCTTTATTTTATATATGCATAATTTAGAATATTTTAGACTGTAAATCGTATTATATTGTATTGTCATTGTATTGAATGTCTGTACTAGAAGCTTCCAACACCAGGGAAAATTCCTTGTGTGTGAAAGCACCAGAGTCGGCGCCACGAGGGGGCACTAGGGGGCATGGCCCGGCCACTTCAGTCACTGTGCCCCCTCAATTTTTAAAATGATAAAAGACGAAATCATTTAAAAAACATTTGGTTTATATTTATTAAAGGCACAGTTCTTGAAAATCAGCGGCCACTAGCGTTGTATTATAGTTTTGCAACAAATCTCTGAGTCATTTGCTCATTCCTCCCTTTTGAATTACGATGGTGGCCGCAACAGTAAAAAAAGATGTCGTCTACTGAGACAGCGGATAGCAGTGATACAAGCAACGATGTTTCTTTGCAAAGGTAAAGCAATATATTAACGTAATTAATCATTTAACATGTATTCTATTGCGAAAGTTACTGTTACAATTCTATAATTAGATATATTTCTTGCGTGCTATCTAGTACACGCTGAGAGTAGTGAAGTAACTAAAGTTAGCTAATCATAAATAGCAACACTGTTCAAAGCGTTTGATATGACAGCGACATAGGCAGTTAGGTGTAAGTTAGTAGACGTTTGTCTCCCCCTTTGTAGGAACAACCGGAGTACGTACCGCAGGGACGGAAAAACATTATTATTCTGAGGTTATATGGCCATTTGTATAAAATGCTAACGTTACCGTTTCAACAAAACAGTTGTTTGGTAAACATTGAAAAAATGGAAACATTGAAAATGTTGAATTATCTTACCAGTCTAGCAGAAAACAGGCAACTTCAGCGTCGCCTTGAAAACATTTGTCTATCAACAGTGCCTTCCATCTGGTAATAGATACACCGATGTTTATCCTGGATTTCTGCCGCCGTTTGTCTCTAATTCGTCTGGCAGCATCACGTTTGCGCTTCTCTGACGACGGAGATTCACGCTCTGTCGGCTCTTGTGCACAATCCACATGGTCCTCCATTTTATCAAAACTTCTAAGACAGAACAATCAATTGCTTCAGCTAGACGACGACTACTCCTCCTTCTCTCCATACTACAACTTACTACTTTGTGCGTCTTCAACTCAGTGATGACGCGCAAGCTGCGTCTAAAAACACACACGAAGACCAACATATACGAAACGCGCTCTGTAGAGCTGTTTGTCCGTTAGAGCTTACTGTACAAAACATGGCTGAGCAACATAACAAATTCCATGTAGATAGGCCCGCTCCCTATGTAGATACAACTGGTTTATTCTAAGGTAAAAAAAACATAACTTTTCATTACGTAAGGTTTTTATACACATCTAAAGACACAGTTTTGTATGTTATATTGCATTTCTGTTAATAGATCATACAAAACATCCCGCACTGTAACTTTAAAGAAACAACAAGTGCAGAGGGTAAAAAATAATTTATTTATTCCTTAACAGATTTTAAAGACATTGTCTTGTGCTGTACTTTCATGTGTTGTTAAAAACACAAGCTAAAGGGCTGCTTGCGTCCAGCGGCAACGTTTCTGTATGCATTGCTTAACAAGAAATGGGCATTACCATTATGCAGACGGTGACAAGTGGAGATACAGACTGTCTATCAGAAAGCAAGAGCTCGCTCTTTAGTGTTGTTATATTGATGCGATCGTTTTGTTAGACATGAAGCTCTACTGGGGAACAGTCCCCTGTATACTTTTTCTGTCACTTTTTCTTTAAAGCCTGCTTTTGACATTTTTCTATATATTTTTTTCTATATATATGCGTCTAAATTAATAATCTTCATTTATTAACTTCCGCTGAATTTATGTAGGCTATGATCGGTGTATTTCCAGTTCTTTTTGTCAAAACGTCATACAACATTTGCTCTCCTCCAAGTTGATATTAAAATTAGCCTTTCAGTTTCAGTGTCTTTCATACAGTGTCTTTCATGTCTTTTAGTTCAGTTCAATTTATAGCTTTGAAAAAGCTATGCGAAATATGCAATGCTGTCCTCGAAATGGACATTTAGAATTGTTAAGCTTCAAAACGGCAGCGCGCACTGGATGAAAAGCTTTGTATCTACAACTCGCAGGTATTGCGCACCCATAGCCAGGATTTAACTAGAGTTTTTATTGTGTTATAGTTAAAAATGTCTGGCTCTCAATGAAAAAGGCAGTCCGCGGCTGACGTGTGCGGACATGGATTTCTTCGCGCACTCGTTATGTGCGAATGTGCCGCTTTTACAAGTGTGATTTGGTTAGCCTACCACGTTGCATATAGATCAGGTTTTCCGCTATTATCTCTGATAAAAAAGTAAATTGTTAAAACTTAAACTTGAGAAGAAAACTGGGGTATGGCGGAGTGCCGCTTAACACCAGAAGAGCCGGACACTGAAACAGAACAGAGCAAGACCTCAGCCTGTGCCGTGTCTCAACCTCGAATTGTCCTACAGCTTTTCCTACCACAGGGCAAAATTTAGGCTATAATCTAAACCACATCGACAAAATAAGGTAGGATGATTTTACAATGCAAAATACCCTGTCGGATAGTCCTACCAGTTTAAAATGAACACATTAAATACATTTACATCTTAAATACCCTGTCAGATTATCCTACCAGCATAAAAGAAACATGATTAATTTACAGCGCAATACCCTATAAATGTACTACAGTACTAAATAAATATGTAGGCCTAGAATGATTTAACAACGAAAATACACAATCAGATTCCCGTAGCAGTATAAAATAAACAAGTATGACTGTATAGCGCAAGAAAATGACGTAACATTGATGTGCGCGTGCCTGGTAGGATAATCTGACGGGTAGAATGAAATTTCGGGACACCAGCCCCTTATAAACCCCTAAACCCTGGCCCCCCCACTAAACATAGCAGCCCCCTCACTTTGTGCACCCTGGCGCCGACTCTGGCAAGCACACTTGGCGATAAAGCTCTTCTGATTCTGATTATATTTACATTTACGCATATAACAGACGCTTTTATCAAAAGCGACTTACATTGCATTATCCTATACATTTAAACATACGTATGTGCAATCCCCTGGAATCGAACCCACAACCTTGCGTTGTTAACGCAATGCTCTAACCACTGAGCTACAGGAAAGCTTACATGAAGAACTTATAATTATAAAGCTTATAATTAGTACTGTAGTTTTAAAATATGTGGTTGGTTTTTGCAAAGACGGTCTCTGTATATAATTCAAATAGACTTCCGTTACTCTGCCTATATGAATCCTGTGTGCTGAGCTGCCTTCATGCACAAATGCTGCCAGCTTTTCTTTTTACTAAAAAAGCGCTCGTCAACTTTTTCTTGTCTAAAAAGACGTCAAGTGTGTTCATGGCTTTAGGCCATGACTTGACTTCTTTTTTGAAGCTGCTAAAGTCTGTTTTACATTATAATCCTAAGGAGTAAACCGTATTTTCAAAAAACTTCCTGAGCGCATTTTTAAACGCCAGCGCCAGCATCTTTTGAGGTTGAAAAAAGTTCAACTTTTACGAAAAAACTCCCTACATCAAGCTCTTTTTTCACAGCTAACCAATGACAGAGACCTGTCGTTCCCATAACCAAATGCGAGGAACGTGATTGGTCGAGAAGGCCCAAGCTCGAAAAAAAGAAAAAAAGGCAACCGAAACGCCTGTTGGAGCATAGTTTTCTATAAATGCAAGTAAAATTTTCACTCTCAACAACTTTTGATTGCATTTCTAGAGAGAAATGAAATAGTATTGTAGTTTTTAAGTATGTGATTAGTTATTGCAAGACGCTGTCTATTTATAATTGAAATAGACTTTCGTTACGTTGCCTATCTGTTTCTCTGGGCTGCCTTCGTGCACAGACGCTGACCTCGAAGTCATGGATTTCGGCTGCTATTTTTAACCAAACGCTGCCAGCGTTTTTTAAACTTCGTTTTTTCGACGGGGAAAAAGTTCCAAGGATTCATCTCCTTCGGCCATCCTGCACACAGGTGACTCTCACTCACTGACTGGTTGCACCAGCTGGAGGGGGAGGGGCCACGTGACTCGTTACGCTCTTCGCTGCACACAACCCAATAGTGACCGTGAGGACGAGTAAAAAACTGACTACTGCAGGAACTGTATAACGGGAAATCTTAGTGGTTTTGAAACCGCGGCTTTTCAAAACCACAGTATACATTGAAACCGTCCTTTCAGAAATTTACCATGGTTTTACTACAGTTAAAACAAAAAAAAAACATGGTTACTGTAGTAAAACAATGGTTATGACAAAATATGTTTTCTTTATGAAAAGCATGTTTCTTTGTAAAAAACATAGTAAACGATGGTAACTGTAGTAAAATCATGGTTTTGCCCCAAGTAATCAATGCACCAAAAAATCATGGTTACCATAAATGATATCCACAGATATGGATAGGAAGGAGTGGGACCGAAATGCATGTATATGCACACACCCCACAGAGAGTGACGGAGAGAGCTGAAAAAGAAAGACGAAAGAGGGATGGCACTCCAAAACACATCAGTAACAACATAAATTATTATCATTTGTAATATTGTTTATTTTTAATGTATTTGATAATGTTTTATTCGTATATAATTTCACAAAATAGATCACAAATATATGGAGCAGTCACATCAAGAGAAAGTAATAGATCTCTATGGCCCTATGCTGGTGAAAACATTTTTTATCTAAAAATGAAAACGTGTACTTTCCCCACGGTCCCTTACCTGCAGCTCCGCAAATAGCGAACTCTCCCGGCTTAATGCACATTGCGACGGGTTTTGCGGGGCAGTCCCAGCAAACACAGAACGTTCCCTTAACTAGTTTTTGGTTCCCTTTTTCTTTCTAAGAACGTTCTTTTCAGGTTTTATTTTTTTCAACCAGAAAATAACGTTCCCAGAACGTTGCAGGCTGTTTTTTTAAATAACCATAAAATAACGTTCCCTGATGGTTATTTATTGGTTATTTTTTAAACCAGAAAATAACATTCCCAGAACGTTGCAGGCTGGTTTTTTTTTCAAAATAACTAGAAAATAACGTTCCCTGGTGGTTATTTTTTTGGTCATTTTTTGCAACCAGAAAACAACCAGAAAACAACGTTCTCTGATGGTTATTTATTGTTTATTTTTTTGCAACCAGAAAATAACCATAACATAACGTTACCTGATAGTTCTTTTTTGGTTATTATTTTGCAACCAGAAAATAACCAGACAATAACGTTCCCTGATGGTTCTTTTTTGGTTATTTTTTAATGGTAAAAATAGTCAAAACTGGTAAACGTCAGTGACATGTGCAATACAGAAATTATAAGATCACATTAACACATGTTATACTGACCAAATGAAATGAATAAATGTGCCCTTTAATGGCTGAAAATAATAAACTAGTTAAGCTAAATGAAAATACAATCATATATATCCATGTGTATTTCTTTAGTGCGGATGTCTGTTACTGTATTTGTGTCTGACTCCCGTCATTTAAAAATTAACGGTCATTTCGTTTTACCTCACCCACTAACACATTAGTTTAGCGGTTTATTTTTTATTTAAAAACGTACAGATTTGAGAGTAAACTTATATTTTCGTGATTTTCGATTGACTGAAACTCTGGGCTTTTGATTGTTCACTGTAAAACATTATAGCATCATTAAGTTATGTCTACTATCAATTTCTATTTAATTCCAATAATCATGACAAGTTTTATATATTAAACTTAAATTTATACATTTTTAAAAACTCAGACTTAAATTTACAAGTTTTCTGAACTACTTATGAGTTGTCTCTGTGTAGTCAACATTCATTCAACTCACTTCTGTAAGTTATAAATTAGAAGGAGGGGTAGGGGTGTTTGTTTTCTAAAAGACAGCGGAAAGTTCAGTTACCTCAGGCGCCACTAGTGCTGCTCAGCAGCTCAATTGTCATTAAGACATGTTATATACGGCGGCGAAGAGGTAAGTTATCTTTTTTGTCTTGATTCAATGGTGTTATGCTTTATTATATATAAAAGACATTTTTATAATGTTAAAAGAAAGTTTAGCACTTTGACGATGCTCTGCGAGTGCGACGGCGTCACGGCCTGAAAACCTAATCCACGGGTCTATATCGGATAATGCCCAGATAGCATGGACTTCCGGGCCTCATCTGGGCCAACTATGGCACAAACGGCTCAGTTCCGGTAGTGGCAAAGGCCATATGGGCCGTATCTGGCCCATATACTTCAAGCAGGTTTTAGTTTGTGGGCCAGATGTGGCCCGTGTGCAACAAGCCGTCTATAGTTTGAGTTGTGGCTTGCTGCATGTTGGTCAGATGTGGCCCGTGTGCAACAAGCCGGCTATAGTTTGAGTTGCGGTTTGCTGCATGTGGGCCAGATGTGGCCCGTGTGCAACAAGCCGGCTATAGTTTGAGTTGCGGTTTGCTGCATGTGGGCCAGATGTGGCCCATGTACAACAAGCCGGTTTAAGTTTGAGTTGTGGCTTGCTGCATGTGGACCAGATGTGGCCTGTGTGTGAAAGAATGGTTTTAGGATGAGTTGTGGCTTGCTGTGTGTAAACCAGATATCACCTGTGTTCATCAAACAGGTTTAGGGAGAATGTGGCTCGTTAAAAAAATTAATAATTATTTCTGGACCAGATATGTCTGATGCATGACTGATTAGGCCTACTTGGTTTCTAAATGTTAAGGAAAAAGCCTGGAATTCTTTTTACTTGTCTTTTTTTCTGGATCTAGCAAAAGCTCCTTCATACAGCACTGAAAGTGAACTATATCTACCCAAAGGCAACAGATTACAAGAAATAATTTCAAAATACAACTATGCTGAAAATTGAATAAATGTTAATCAGTTAAATTCCTGACAAGTATCACAATAAAATTACAAAACATGCCACATAAAAATGGGAATGTTTATGAAGTTTTTTTTTTACTTATTTTGACTTAAATTCTTTAGTCTTAAACAAAATTAATAGACTGGTCTCAGTACTGCCATTATTGTTTATTTATACACTTCATTATAATAAATATGCTTCCCTCAGCCATAAGCAGAAACAATCCTTCTAAACAACCGTAACCACCAAACTCAAAAAATAAAACAGAAAATCTTCTAAATGTCAAAGATTAATGAGCATTAAACACCAACACATTTTTATTCTTATTGAAAACAAAATAAAAAAGCTGAATTAAAAAATTACTCTCCAAAAACAGTCCTTTGCAAAGCATGCTCATAACTACAAATCCACTTTCCAGTTAGTTTTATCAACAAAAATGATGTAAGTAACATGATCAAATTTTAATAATTGATAAAAAAATGATAAAAGTTAAATTCACTCAACAACTTGTCAAACAAAATTAATTGAATCTTAACAAAACAATTAATAGATTGTATCCCAATTTTTGTTTTCAACTTTCATTCAAATTTTGGTTATAAACACAAGAACACAATTCTATTCAATCTAAAACCCTATTCGCAGGGGATTAGAATTATCTGGGGAGCTCTGGTCATTTGAAATAATTGCAGAGATTGTCTGTGACCATGTTGCGCATTCGCATTGGATAAGTGAACTCTGTGATTTTACTTGAATTTACTGACTTATCTCCCGGAAATGAGGTGAAGGCGCTTCCCTCTTTCTAAACATAAACTCACGAAAGAGAGCTTAACACGATGCGCTGTCTGACAGAGATTCACCGACGCAGCCTTTAGCCCGTTACTGTTTACACCAGACTGGACCTCGCGTTGCGTTTTGCCGCGTCCCACAGTTTAGAAGCTGTCTATCTTCATTGAACATGTCAAAGCAACTGTTTCAAATCGCGCTTAAGTGGTTTAAAAGCCTGTACACGAATAAGAGCGTGATTACGTAATGTAACGCTAGACAAAGGACGTCAAAACAAACGGATGCTGCGTTAATTGCGTTAAATATTTTTCACGCGTTAATTTGAAATAATTAATCGCATGCGTTAACGTGTTACCGTTGACAGCCCTACTTGAAAGTCTTGTCGTTGTAGGTGTAGTTGTATGTAAACAGAAGAATGTTCCTTACCGCATGCTGCCATGCATGTCATCCATCGCCATATATTCCTTCTTTTTTGTTTCGCTCTTCTGATCCTGTCATGTTTTTTTACAGTGAATATTTTCTCTCTGCCAATATTATTGTTGTCTGGTATGTAGCGACATAACCCAGCACCCAAAATACTGTGAAAACACTCCAACGCAGCTTCCATTCTTTGCGCAAAATGACTGAAAAGGCGCACAGAAACCTTGAAAAAATGAGATACGATCCCGCCAAATCTTGTTCAAAATTTCAAATCGCAGAGATGCCGATTCGCACTGGACTAATATTATCACAGGACCTCGGTGTTCGTCAAAAAATATGGTAGGTAATTTGTGGGGGAATTTTTACTTGACAAATTACAGACATGGCCGTTTCGCACGGGATTAAGATCACAGACAATCTCTGCGATTATTACAAATGACCAGAGGTCCCCAGATAATACTAATCCTGTGCGAATAGGACTATAGGCACAGAATGGTGCCGCCACTGTTCGGTTACCAGTTATTTTCAAAATATCTTATTTTTTGGTCTGCGGAAGAAAGTCATACAGGATTGAAATGACAAGAGAGTGAGTAAATGATGACAGAATTTAAATTTTGGGGTACCATCCCTTTAAACTTTGTCTGTGAATCCGGGCCTAAATCTCATAACCATAACCATCAAAGAAAACTTGAAATTGTTTTCTTATTGTTTTTTTCTCACTAACAAGAAAGTTACATTTTTGGAATTTTTTTATTTTAGAAATCATAATTTTGTGTGCCTTATAAAATATTGTCTCGATATCTTGACAGTTTTTTTCATATATGTATAGCTATATTTGTTGCATTTATTCATGTTACCATGGCAAATACTGAGAGATTATAAATTCCTTTACTGAAATGAGTTTCTCTCACATGCTGGTATGGATTTACCATCAAACTGAAACTCATTCCTAATCCCACTAGGGGGCAAACTCCGACAGTCGTATCCAAATAGCATGTAATGTTAATAAAAGGGCGACTTTAGAACGATTTATGAATCAATTGACACAGAGTAATGACTTAAGTAATGATATCTTAAAATATTCAAATTATTACTGTTTTAATAAAAACAGGGAGTGTTTTAACACATTAAAAACTGTTGTAAAGCATCAATTTGGGGAAAGGAAACAGACGATTTATACTTTTAATTCATTTTTTTTTTCACTAGTGATTAAATATTGTTCAAAGACCAAAAAAATGTAGAAAAAATTCAATGGAGTTTAATTTACAGTGGCATGCATTTAGCCAATGAGACTGTACTTCGCAGCCAATGACGTTCCATTCCAGTTTCATCCAGTTTCCTCAGATTTCAACCTCCCTTGCAATCAGGTAAGCTTTTCTTAAATTTCTGAGGTAATTTATTTATTCTTTCTTTAAATTAATGAAATTTTACAATCTGTAAGTCAGTTTATTATTAAACTAGTTAACTTGAAAGACACCCATTTAGTTTCCTTTGATGGTTAGACGGCCTAATACAGTGAACGTTAACTGATGTGATTTCTGAGGTAATTTTGGATCCAGTTGTGAATATGATTTAAGTTTAATGTGCTGTGGATATAGTGACTTAAACGGAGTTGTAAGGTCTTAACAGGTAACGCAAATGAATTGGACGAGGGAAAGCGACCGTTGCAAAACTATTTGTCAATTTTACAGGGTTTTTCTTGCATAGAAAATTGAATTTCGCGCTTCTTCCGACTTTCGCCACAATCGATGTATTCACACAAAAAACACTCCGTGTACTCGATTGATCAATTTTTTTCACTGCAGTTTCGGCATTACGCCACAATGAATGCGCTGTTTCGTTATTAGCACAGTGAGGCGCCGAAGAGTTGCAGAACGGTCCGTGTATCTTTTGGCCATTTGTTTTTCAGTTTGAACTTGAACAAATGGAGGTGAGAAAACGGCGCCATTTGAGTTTTTCGTTCATTAAAAAAAATGGAAAAACGAGAATTCGGCTTTTTTTTCGTTTTCAACTTAACGTTTAAAAAACGAATAAACAACTTGAAAACTAGTTTCTCACATGTGGGCGGTATGAAACGCCCCCTTCCACTGATTGGCAAATCAAAGGTCAGTAAGCGACGTCTTCGGTTGTCTCTCGGTTCCGAATAAATAGTCCTCCGCTGCTGTAGCTACAGAAAGTATGTTTCATTGCTCACATTAAACAACCGTCCACAAACCGTACAGGATAGATTATAGACTTGACTTTCTTCTGTGCAACCTAGCGCATTTCATTTAAATATTTATATCACAAATATTTATGTAGTTCGCATCCGCATCTTTCTAGCTCTCCAGGGTTAAATCTGCGTGGCAAAGCTGCGCGAGACACTGGACCACACGAAGCGGATTCATATACTTATTTTATTTCATTTCATTCAAAATTCGCTGTTGTGGTTGTTGGGTTACCACATTTTTTCCACAAGTTTGCTTCTGTGTACATTCCATCAAGTGAACCAAGACGAGTTTTGCTGCGTGACAAAGCTGCGCGAGACACTGGACAGTACGCAGCGGATGCATATAGGCCTACAGTGCAGTGATGTAGTCAAAGTGAAAGTGACCTATTTGTCCGATATGTTGATCAAGGCTCAGTCACTGTGTAGATTCCACAGAAAAAATCATTCAGTGTGCTAAAGATTCTAGTATTTTATAAAACGTTTTTACTGTGATATTTACGACTGGCACATGCAAACTTTGACAATTGAGAGAAATGCTGACAAAAATACAAATTAATTAAGCTATCACGGGGTTATTATTATTATTTAGACGTACGCTTTTTTTTAATAAATGCAGAACAACAAGCTTTAATGTGCAATTAGAACGAAAGTTTTTTCCTTTATGAAAAAAGGATACATCTAGCCATCTTAAGCTAAATGATCAAACAAAAATAAATGCTAATTGTTTAGACTTACGGAGCCTCACACAGCGAATTTTGAATGAAGTAAAATAAGTAGGCTATATGAATCCGCTTCGTGTGGTCCAGTGTCTCGCGCGGATTTGCCACGCAGATTTAACCCTGGAGAGCTAGAAAGATGCGGATGCGAACTACATTAATATTTGTGATATAAAAAATTATATGAAATGCGTTAGGTTTCACGAGGAAAGTCCAGTCTATAACCTGCCCTGTACGGTTTGTGGACGGTTGTTTAATGAGAGAAATTAAACATACTTTAAGGATCCCCACTGTACAACAGCGGAGGACTTATTTACGTCTAAATAATAATAATAACCCCGTGATAGCTTAATTAATTTGTATTTTTGTCAGCATTTCTCTCATTGTCATCGTTCGCATGTGCCAGTCGCAACCCTTACAGAAAGACACATGAATTTCACATGATTTTTTTACATGTTTTTCGCATGTGATCACATGTATACAACATGTGTTTAACATGTGCAAAAAAACACGTGTGATCACATGTGAATTGTGTGTTTTTGGAACATTTTGGTGTGAATTCCATGTGAATTCCCACGTGAAACCCATGGGATAACATGTAAAAACCCATGGGAAGACATGTGCAACATGTGGTGACGTGAAGAACATGTGATCACATGTGGAGACATGTCGCATATGTTATCCCATGGGTTTTTACATGACATCCCATGGGTTTCACGTGGGAATTCACATGGAATTCACACCAAAATGTTCCAAAAACACACATTTCACATGTGATCACACGTGTTTTTTGCACATGTGAATTTCGTGTGTCTTTTCTGTAAGGGAAATAACACAGTAAAAACGTTTTATAAAATACTAGAATCTTTAGCATACACTGAATGGTTTTTTTCTGTGGAATCTACACAGTGACTGAGCCTTGATCAACATATCGGACAAATAGGTCACTTTCACTTTGACTACATCACTGCACTGTAGGCCTATATGCATCCGCTGCGTACTGTCCAGTGTCTCGCGCAGCTTTGTCACGCAGCAAAACTCTGAATTCGTCTTGGTTCACTTGATGGAATGTACACAGAAGCAAACTTGTGGAAAAAATGTGGTAACCCAACAACCACAACAGCGAATTTTGAATGAAATGAAATAAAATAAGTATATGAATCCGCTTCGTGTGGTCCAGTGTCTCGCGCAGCTTTGCCACGCAGATTTAACCCTGGAGAGCTAGAAAGATGCGGATGCGAACTACATTAATATTTGTGATATAAATATTTAAATGAAATGCTCTAGGTAACACAGAAGAAAGTCCAGTCTATAATCTGCCCTGTACGGTTTGTGGACGGTTGTTTAATGTGATAAATGAAACATACTTTCTGTACAGCAGCGGAGGACTATTTATTCGGAACCGAGGGACAACCGAAGACGTCGCTTACTGACCTTTGATTTGCCAGTCAGCGGAAGGGGGCGTTTCATACCGCCCACATGTGAGAAACTAGTTTTCAAGTTGTTTATTCGTTTTTTAAACGTTAAGTTGAAAACGAAAAAAAAGCCGAATTCTCGTTTTTCCGTTTTTTTTAATGAACGAAAAACGAAAATGGCGCCGTTTTCTCACTCCCGTTTGTTCAAGTTCAAACTGAAAAACAAATGGCCAAAAGATACACGGACCATACACGGACCCAGAACAAGAACTTAAATTTGTATTTCCTAGTTGGAGTAAAAGGTAAAAACCCTCCCAGGATGCGTCCTTGCGTTTGAAAAACACCCATTGTGTTTAGAAGGACTTGCCAACGAATGACTCATTTGAACAGATTTATTTAAACTGTGGAAACTATTCAGTCATCACTAGCGCATAAGAGATCAATAAATCATTTAAAGCTCCTTGAAAGAGAACGCAGGATGTGAATGAGCTATGCCTATTTAAGTTAGTAGAAAATGATTAAAAACTTAAATTTGATTTTCAACTTTCTGTTATTTAATGTTTGATATTACCAAATAATTGCCATTTATATCTAATTATTAGAAGTTTTATATGTTGTTTGTAAAGTGTTTGGTTAAGCCACTCAAAAGTACTGTAGGCCCACATGCGTGCGTGTACAAGACCAAGATGGCACCACCACCGCCTCATTTTGACCCAGGAAAACCCTGGATTTGTGTTAGAAGTATCTATATACTTTATTGTTTAAACAGATTTGGCTATAAATGTAACATGATTCCATTTGGTGTTAACACAAGGTGAGGGCACTGGCCTATACTTAAGAAGTTTATTCAATATCACGTAGCTTTGCACACTGCTGGCATCTAAAATGATTTTGATCCGCATTTTATAGTTCATATTCATAGCAGAGGGCTCTCTCAACTTATATTTTACATTTTATATATTGTAAATTGTATACATTTTCAGAGGTTTGTAGGTACAGAGTAGGTACAGATATCTGTTGTCCGTGGGTGTTCATGGTAGTTTTCCTGTGTCTTTTTTAATATTGTTCATATTGTTATCAGAATTAAATCGTATTGACCGAAAATAAGAAATATATTGCAATATAAATTTTGCCAATATCGTTCAGCCCTAGAATGACCTCAAGCTGAGAGAATGATGACAGAATTAGTTCTTAATCTGTTGTTTCTCTTTCATTATAGGGTAGTGAGCATCCTGTGCTGGAACTCAGTTGGCATATTCCTCACCTTTTTTATTTTTGACTCTGTACACAGTTCACTAGTGATGAATTACAATGAGCGCAGCAATCTTAGAAAAAGGGCCCTCAAAAAAGTAGACACATATCTTAAATCAGTGGATGATGAGATGTATGAACATACTGATTCTCCTGACATCAGCCCTTTCAGTAACATTCCTTCTTGTTGCATTGCCCCTGACAGCAGACCTCTAGTTGGGAACCCTGCTTACATTGCTAGTGAAAATGCAGATAGTAGCTGTAATTGTAGCAGTACTGGTGAAAAAAACAATGAAAATGATCTTAGAACCAGAATTACTAACTGGGCACTTCGGTTTGGTGTATCTCTCGTTGCACTTTCTGCTTTATTGTCAATTCTTAGAGTGCATTTCCCATCACTGCCAAAGGATGGAAGGTCCCTTTTGAAAACAAAAACGGAGTACAATGTGGAGATGATTGCTGGTGGATCCTTCCACTATATCGGTATTATCAATGCTTTCAGAAACACATTGAGAAATGTATGTTCGTTTTTTTCACATGGGCACACGTTCAACATGCAGCTAAATTTTGACGGTCTCCCACTCTTCAAAAGCTCTTCAGTTCAACTTTGGCCTATCCTTGGCATGTTGAAAGGTCTGTCCAAAAAACCTGTTGTCATAGGCGTGTTTTGTGGGACTACTAAGCCAAAAATTCTGTCAGACTATCTCCGTCACTTAGTTTGTGAGTTACAGAAGTTAAGCAGAGGTTTTGTTTTTGGTCAAGGTTTCATCAGTCATATGTGATGCTCCGGCACGAGCCTTTATCAAAGGTATAAAATAGCACATAGGCTACTACGGCTGTGACAAATGTCAGCAAAAAGGGTCATATGTGAAACACCGCATGACGTTTCCTGAGAACAATGCTTCCTATAGAACCGATGAAGCTTTCCGACTAGAGTTAGATGAGGAACATCATCTAGTACACTGTCCTCTTCTGGAAAGTGACATTGATATGGTTACAGGATTTCCTCACGATTATATGCACCTTGTGTGTTTGGGTGTAATGCGACATCTAATGGATCTGTGGTGTGGTGCAATGGGCCCCCTGCGTACAAGACTTTCTAACATTCAAGTCTTGGCTATTTCTGAGAGACTGGTACCATTGAAGGAGTTCATTCCAGCAGAGTTTGCCAGAAAGCCTAGGGCTCTCAGTGAGAGACTTCGTTGGAAGGCTACTGAATTCCGTCAACTATTGTTGTACACAGGTCCCATTGTTTAGAGGGGTGCGATATCAAGACAGGTTTATGATAACTTTATGTTGCTGAGTGTTGCAATCTACATTTTGACAAATTCACAGTACTGTCTTGAAATGAATGATTTGGCTCACTCCTATTTGGTATCATTTGTTGAGCATTATGGCTTGTTGTATGGCGAAGAGCATGTGGTGTACAAAATTCATGGCTTGGTACATCTTGCTAGTGATGTAAAAGCGCATGGGCCTTTGGACAGCATATCTGGCTTCCCCTATGAAAATTTCCTTGGTGAGTTTAAGAAAATGATCAGGAAGCCTCACAATCCACTTGCACAGATAATCCGTAGGTTGTCAGAACGTGAGGAAATGCAGTGTTATTCCACTGATGAAATATCACTGATGTGCCCCCACATAAATGGACCTGTACCACAAACACTGCCAGAAGCAGTACATCAGTTCAGACAGCTAGCGGCTGATGGTGTCATTCTACGAATATCAAGCAAAGATGATTGCATTGCTCTGCGTGGCAAAGTGATATCTGTGAAAAACATAATATCTTATGGTGGTAAAGAGTATGTGATGTTTCAAGATACAGCATATACAGCGAAGAGTATGACTGCTGAATGAGGTCAATAAACTGAATAATCTGAAAAATGTGTGGTTTTCATCAGTAAGAAGCTGCGTTTTTTTGATGATAGTGAGACGGAAGACGAGGCTAGCCTCCCACTTCCGGCAGCCCCAAAAGTGCCAGTCAGTCCCATCAGGGAATGTAAGTGATCAATTTATGGAACATTTATTGCTTCAATGATGTTTACTTGCCGATGTTCAGAGACTGTTTAATTGTTTTTAGATGCAAATTAAAACCTCATGGTGTAGGCTGTTGTGACTATACACAAATTATTTCTTACACGATTACTGTAAATAATTGTAATTACGAATGACTTTTCTGTAGCTCAGTGGTTAGAGCATGGTGCTAGCAATGCCAAGGTCATGGGTTCGATCCCAGGGATTGCACATACTCAGATACAAATGTATAGGATAATCATGCAATGTAAGTAGCTTTGGATAAAAGCGTCTGCTAAATGCATGATGTAAATGTATAAACTGTAGTATAATCACTTAACAAATATGCTTATGATCAGGGCATATGCTATCGTGTATTGTCTCTGGACCATTGGAGCACACTTTCATGCAACCACTCGTGTGATACTGACTTGAAATCATATATTGATGTCACCCATGTTTTCAAACTTTTCCCCATACAGCTACCAACAGAGCAGACAATTACTCTCAACTACTGTTCACGGAGGAGGCGGAGACAATGAATTGTAAGTAGTTTAAAACTCAGGATATGTAAGTTATAAAATAGATATGTATGAAAGAGCAGACAATCAAAACATCAATTTGATTCCAGTTAGATTAAAACATATGATTGAAAGCTTTTAAACGATGTCCTCTCCCATTTCTCCAACATTTTTTACTAAACAGCTTCCAGCAGAGCAGGAAATTACTCTCGACCACTGGCCAGGAAGGAGGCGGAGAATTGTGAGTTTTTAAAAACACAGAATACGGGAGTTATAGAATAGATATGTGTAAGAGCAAACAATCAAACCAACAGTCTGATTCCAGTAAGACTAAAACATTTGATTGAAAGCTTTTAAACAAACAG
Source organism: Triplophysa rosa (assembly GCF_024868665.1). NCBI lineage: Eukaryota > Metazoa > Chordata > Actinopteri > Cypriniformes > Nemacheilidae > Triplophysa > Triplophysa rosa. Next base: position 1,654,112 of record NC_079900.1, on the reverse strand, counting down.
AAAATGTTACTCACACACTGATCCAAATCAAAGCAACCTCCTCGGGGATGATTTTTAGACGATCTTTCTCTCCAACGTCTCTCTGCAAGACAGTATCTCCATAGATATCTATTAGTATCTCTGATAAAAGCCTTAGTACTGCGGGTCCAAACACGTCTCTGCTGGAGAGTCTTCATAATATCAAGGCAGGTTCTAGCTCCTCTTTTTGTACTGTGGTGGCCACCGTCGTGTTTGGACTGAGCGATTCGTTGCAAATCTATAATACAACGCTAGTGGCCGTTGTAAATCAAAAACTGAGCTTTTAAGATCAGATCAACCACTGTTTGTCTGGTATCTTAACAAAAATACATCAAAACATTCCACAGATTTACAGGAGACCGTCTTCTGGCGATGAGAGAAAAAGACCTACAGCAAAAAATTCTCAAGCCTGTGTAGCTTTTTAAAAGGGTTGTTACAATTAATCCTGCGTTAGGTTGTGTCCTGCTCAGCGCTCACCCCTATTTGAAGCACTGGACTAGAATTTGAGGTAGGAAAAGAATGGAAATTTGTATGAACCGTGCTTCTACTGTCAGTTAACATGTTCAAACTCTTATTTAAAGTGTTGTCTTGTTCTCCTCTTTAGCAACTATCAGTCGAACATCCCATAGTGATTTCAGTGAAGGTACTTGCATATTTTTGTATGCAATTTTATTTTCATATTTTTACACAGTGATATGATTTTATTCTTCTTTTCTAGCTGTGATACGCAAAATTCAGGCAAATCAGGAAATCGTCAAGGAACAAATGGGCACATTAATTAAATTGGTCTATGACCTCAAAACATTATCTGTTGCAGAGGATAGCCCAACACTAAATTCAGACAATTTTCCCATCATCCATCACCAACAACTCCTAGAGATTGAGGGACAGCTGCAGCAAGAGGACTTTAGAACAGCTGTAGTAAGATTTCTCATTTCAGTAAAAAACATCAAACGCTAGGTATGTAACGATTCAATCAGCTCACGATGCTATTCTTGATTCTGATCTCACGATGCGATTTATTCACGATTTATTTTTACAAAATGAGTTGAGACCAATTAGAAATTACCAACTGCCCTTTCATTATTTCTCAAATGCTGCACATTCTTTGTAAAATAAAATTATTTTCTGTCAAATAATAATACTAAACTGCAATTTTAAAACAAATTCCAAATCAAAAAAGACAAAAAAATTTTTTTGACTTGACTTGACTTTATTTGTCATTTTAGATTTTCATCAAAAATGAAATTTCGTTGCAATTGACACAGCACAACAGGAATAAAAAAGGCAGTATACACAGTCCCAGAAAACACAAGATAAGGAATATAAAAGAGACAGAAACCTTGTATAAAACCTATAAAATAATATGTACAGTATATTGCACAGAGTAGTTGCCTATGTATAAAAAACTTTTTCATTGATAAAAATAATATACAGTATATATATATAATACAATAAAATATATTCCACAGTTTAATTTTGGGGTAGAGATCCTATAAGAGCAGTCTAGGGTAGGTGTGTGAGTGAGGAGGGGGAGGGAAGGGGGAATAGTTATATGTTGTTTAGCAGTCTTATGGCATATGGGAAGAAGCTGCTGTTGAGTCTAGTTGTTCTGCTCCGCAGGCTGCGGAATCTCCTTCCAGAGGCCAGCAGTGAGAACAGTCCATGGTGGGGGAGGGAGGGGTCCCCAACGATGTTTTGAGCCCTAGTCAGACAGCGTTTCTTTGCGATGTCCTGAAGGGGAGGAAGTGAAGTCTCGATGATTTTCTCCGCTGTCCTCACCACCCTCTGTAGGCTTTTCCAGTCAGAGGCACTGCAGGCCGCCGACCAGACAGAGATGCAGTTGGTCAGAATGCTCTCTATAGTTCCCCTATAGAAGGTGGTGAGAATGGGAGCGGGTAGGTGCACTCTCCTCATCCGGCGCAGAAAGTGCATACGCTGCTGGGCCTTCTTTACAAGAGTGCCAGTGTGGTTTGACCAGGTGAGAGAGTCGGTTATCTGCACCCCCAGGAACCTGGTGCTGCTGACAATCTCCACTGCTGAGTCATTGATGATGAGAGGAGTGTGGCTATGCTGGTTCTTCCTGAAGTCCACAATCATCTCTTTTGTTTTTGAGACATTCAGGACCAGGTTGTTGGTTTCACACCAGGCTGCCAGATGTTTCACCTCCTCTCTGTAGGCCTGTTCATCGTTATTCTTGATGAGGCCCACTACTGTTGTGTCGTCTGCAAACTTCACGATGTGGTTAGTAGTGGACTTGGCGCAGCAGTCATAGGTCATCAACGTAAACAGCAGCGGACTCAGAACGCAGCCCTGGGGGGAACCGGTGCTCAGGGAGATGACACTGGAGACGTTTATTCCCACCCGCACACGTTGAGGTCTGTTGGTGAGAAAGTCAAGCAGCCAATTGCACAGGTGGGTACTAAATCCAAGGGGGGCCAGTTTGCTTATCAGATGTTGTGGTATGATGGTGTTGAATGCGGAGCTGAAATCCAGGAACAGCATCCACACATGTGTGTTTTTCCCTTCCAGATGTTCTAGGCTCCGGTGGAGTGTGGAGGAGATGGCGTCCTCTGTGGAGCGGTTGGGACGGTAAGCAAACTGGTACGGGTCGAATGTGGGGGGGAGTCTGGAAACCATGTGGTCCTTTACCAGCCTCTCGAAGCACTTCATCATAATAGGTGTTAGTGCTACTGGGCGGTAGTCATTGAGTGAGGAGGTAGTGGTCTTCTTGGGTACCGGTACAATCGTGGCAGTCTTGAAACAGGTTGGTACCACAGCCTGGTGCAGGGAGATGTTAAAAATATCTGTGAGAACCCCAGCCAGCTGATCAGCACATTCCTTAAGCACCTTTCCTGGTATGTTATCAGGGCCAGCTGCTTTCCGGGCATTGACCTTCCTCAGGGTTCTCCGGACATCAGCTGGGTCCAGGCAGAGTGTCTGCTCTTCTGGGCGAGGAATAGATTTTTTTTGCTGTGGTGGTATTTAGTTCCTCGAACCTCCCAAAGTACTTGTTTAGCTCATTCAGGAAGCTGGTATTGTTCTCACATGATGAGGGTGGGGCCTTGTAGTCAGTAATGGCTTGGATGCCCTGCCACATCCGTCTGGGGTTAGTGGGGTCATTGAAGAAATCCTGTACTCTTTGTCCATGAGCACACTTAGCTAATCTTATAGCCCAGTTCAGGTTGGCTCTAGCTGTTTTCAAAGCCCCCATATCACCAGACTTGAAAGCGTTGTTCCTTACTTTCAGCCTTGCGCGTACCTCACTCGTCATCCAGGGTTTCTCATTGGCCCGTGTGGTGATGTTTTTGACCACACTGACATCCTCCATGCATTTCTGGATGTATCTAGACACAGACTCCACATACTCTTGGATGTCCTCAGCAGCTGACTTAAACATGTCCCAGTCTGTGTACTCGAAACAGTCCTGTAATGTTTCCATGGCTCGTGCAGGCCACACCCTCACCTGTTTCACAGTAGGCTTATTCCTGATCAGTAGAGGCTTGTATGCAGGAGTTAGCATCACAGAGAGATGGTCTGAGGAGCCAAGGTGGGGGCGTGGTGCTGCCTTGAATGCCCCTTTGATGTTGCTGTAAATCCGGTCCAGCGTATTCTCACCTCTAGTTGCAAAATTCACATACTGGTGGAAGTGATGAAATACAGTTTTCATATTGGCCTGATTAAAGTCCCCCGCCACCATGAAAACCCCCTCTGGATGTGTAGATTGCAGGTCACTGATGGAGCGGTAGAGAATGCTCAGGGCTTCTCTTGTGTAGGCACTCGGAATATACACTGCTGTGATGATAATAACAGTGAATTCCCGAGGTAGATAAAAAGGTCTGCATTTCACCGTCAGTAGTTCCACATCAGGAGAGCAGTGACTTGACATCACCTCTACGTTGGTACACCAGTTATTTTTGATGTATATGCAAACACCACCGCCCCGGAATTTCCGGTGAGAGAGCTGCTTCTATCCGACCTGAATGTTGTTAGCCCCTCCATGCTAATGGCTGAATAATGAATAATGGCACAGCAGTCCCTCGTTTCCCGTCTGGTTGCCATATCCAGCTTTAGGTGGTCCAGTTTGCTCTCCATGGAACGAACGTTGGAGAGCAAGACTGAGGGTAGCGGCGATCTGTACGGGTTAGCTTTCAGTTTATCTGTTAGCCCCGCTCGACACCCCCGCTTCTGCTTCCTGTCACAACGCCTCCGTCTCCCCCGGTGGCGGACACCGCTGGTACGGGGCTCCGCTGCATCACAGGCTGCAGGATGTAGCCGACATAGCAGTCCGAGGCTGCGTAGAAGCTCCAGTGTGGTCGTATCTACGTGTCCTGAACTGCTATTTGCTGCCAGGTCCAGTACTTGCTGACGGTCGTACACTATATTGTAGTAGCTCCGCTGCCGATTTCTATTAAAATTTCTATTAAAATTTCTATTAAAACTGTGCAAACTATCATTATGATTCACTGGTGCTATCAGAGCCACTGCAGCCGCAGCCAACATGGGTGCCGCCATCGCCAAAAACTTTTTTCTTTAATATAAACAAACTTTGACTGTGCTTTTCTTGGATTTTTTTATATTTAGGAAATATCAGCATATCCACGTTTTTCAAATTTGCAGTTAACAAACCTGCTGTTCAAAATACTTATTTCGATTCAAAGAACATATAATCGATTTTTAACCGGCACACGATGAATCATCATTACATCCCTATCTAACCCAAATTAATTAATTGTGTGGCATTGTTTTCATCTTTTGCTCATTGTGAATGGTACCAGCCGAACGGCAGTTGTTTTATACCAGCCATAGTATAAAACTAATTATGTCTGCCTCTGCCCCCCTTACAATTAATTTCAATGAAAACCCATCTGCGGAAACCAAGCACTAAATATCTGCGTATATTCATCTCGCATTACTATTTACAATGCTCAAGAAGCCCCCAAAATATTTGTACCCAAATACAAATTTTCGAGTTACCAACATTGGTTATATTCAGTTTATATACAGTTCTACCTTTTCAAGTGGATGAATATTTTGGAGGGGCACTGCCCCACCTGCCCATACAGACGAGCCGTGCCTGGTTAGAGGCATACGTTTGAGAACACTGTTGCACATCTTTGTGTCTTTTTTTGAAAACAGATCCTCTGCAACCGATGTCTGGCATGTGTCCTATCATTTACCATGCACTGCTTTACAAAGCACACAGAACCGGTTTTGCCACAATCCTAAGAAAAAGTAAACAATTGTTAGCATATATTGTGCAGAGTGCAATACCCGCATGTATAACCCCTGGGCACTCCGCTTCGTGTCGGGTAGTTCTTGTCCTCCATTAAAATCCTTTAATACATGGCTAGCCTTTTCAATGTTTGCTTTGTTTCCCTAAATTAAACCGTATCATAAGCCTTCAATATCTCTTTGAAAAAGAACCTTTAAAGTTTTAAACAAGTGCTAAAAAGAGTTTAAGGTAGTAATTTGAGTGTTAAATAAAAAAATAAAGATAATCATGTCTGTCTTTTTTGTTAGTTCAGTTGTTTCATTTCTATATGTTTTGTTACTAAAAAGCTCTTAATACCATTGGTACTGGGAGCTATTCAGTGGGTTGCTTTAGAGGCATAAGATATGTGACAGTTAAACATGCTTTGACAAAGGACATTTACTTTCGATACGTATAGTACTTCAAGTAATCCATTCACATTTAACTCCTGTCATTTCAACAGGAAAAAGCTCACACAGGTTTTTTATATTCTAATCAAAGATTTGACTTGTTTCCTCATTTGTCCATAACTTTAATTTTACAGATAAGCACCTTAGCCTTGAGAGGTGGCACCACAATCAAAGACAGCGTCTGGAGAATTATGAGCTTCCTGCTAACAAACGATGTAGCCCGTCAGACAAACTGGAGGGGTATTAATGGCAAGGCGGCATTCAAGGACACCACTTTAAAAACTGTAATCAATGGTAAGTCTTTATGAAAATAGCTTCTGTGATTTATCAATGTTGTTTAGTGTGATCTAAAATGTTTACCCTATTAATGTTAGATTTTAAATAAATAATAATTACTGTTCACATGTGTCGTAGCTGCAGTCAGACGAAATAGACTAACGGCAACTGCTACAGACCAAGAGGTTGAGCATTGGGTCAAGGGATGGCTGCAGCTTGCCACAGACAGAGATGGAGGTCATCGGGCAAGAGAGAAGATTTAAAGGGACAGCTCACCCAAATAACTGTCATCCTTTACTCACCCTAAAGGTGTTCCGGACCCTTCCAAATGTTTTTGTTCACTTACTGACTGTTCAGTTACAAACATAATTGAAAATATTTAGCTTTTTGTTCAGCAAAACAAAGAGTTTTCATTGAACTATCCCAATCTTTTCCCGTCTCCTGTTCTGGTTGTTGGGCTCAGACTGATTTCTTTAGATTTTTATCAGTCCAATAAAAAATGGACTATACATAATGCACATATATGTATGATTTTACTGTGTTCTATTGTATCTATTGTAACTGTACTGGAACTTTTTATATATACTTTGTCTATATATTATAAGAAGTAACCTATGATACATGACTAGATATTCTGTATAATTTATATGTTATTTATATGATAAATTATTATATAATTTAAATGATTGTCATTGTCAGATTTTGATATTTAATAAATTTCACCTATTTGAGTATTTTCTTATTTTAGGTTAATTAATAGATGTCAGAGACACTTCCACATAGAATGAAGGTGATGACTCCATAGAATAAGGCAGCCAGAAGTCAGCCAAAACAGGGCCAGATATGGGCCACTTCTCAGAAAGGGCATGGGCCATGTCAGGCCCAGACAGCTGAGAAAGTGACAGGACCTGGTCCATGCTCTTTCTGAGAAGTGGCCCATATCTGGCCCTGTTATGGCTGACTTCTGGCTGCCACACTCAGGTTGAGTCATCGCCGTCATTCCGCGCGGTATGTAAGCCAAAAGAATTGTCGTTTGCTATCTGGGTGTAGTTAGTGAGGGCGTATATAGATTTTAAATGCATAGTAACGTTATGGCATAGTTTGCATTAAATAAATATTTTGATTTTCACAGTGTATGTCAGGGAACGTAAATTAAGCTAGCTGGCTGCACTATCAAGGCTAACGTTAAATATTCATGCACATCTATTTTTATATATCAAAGTAACGTTAAGTAAATGGGTTATGTAGTGTAGTTTTTATGGGGCTCTCAGTTGGACACACAGGTGGACTAACGTTACCAGATTTTGGGAAAGTAACGGTACTCGAGATCTATTTGGTGGATGGAAACATATTTTTATTATCGAACTGTTCAGTGTTCACAGCTGGCTTCTTGGAGCATCGAAGGTGTTATCAGCTTATCAAAAGAGACCCTGCGGTAACTGTGGTGGCGCAACTACATCCCCCTGGTTGCATAAAGTTACCCTGTTGAAGGAAAGCTGCTCGACACCTCGAGGACGTTCACATTACAATAAGGTGTTGTTAATGTACTGTTTGCCTAATGCTATTATTTTAATACATTTGCTGTAGATTGTGTAGTTCTTTTCTCATTGTACATTCTCTCCTCATCTTTTTTTTTCAGTCTTATTTTGTCACTGTGCCTCTCATTGGTTGCATACCCTGTTGAAGGAAAGCTGCTTGTCTATGGAGGACGTTCAGGTTACAATAAGGTGTTGTTAATGCACTGTTTGCCTAATGCTATAATTTTAATACATTTGCTGTAGATTGTGTTGTTCTTTTCTCACTGTACATTGTCTCTTTTTTTTCAACGAAGAAAGAAAATCATAGGTGATGAGCCACTCATCTCTGTAGTCATGGACGGGTGGCCTGCATTATGTGAAACTAACGTTCTATTTCCATAAAGAAAACTTTCCTGGAGAACCAAAAACGAACCTTAGAAAAAAACGTTCTGGGAACTAAAAATGAGAGTTGGGTACGAGTCCACCTTTGTCGAATCCGAGTCGAGACCAAGTCCGTAACCTATTGAGTCCGAGTCCGAGTTCGAGTCCAAAAGGTGCCGAGTTGGACTCAAGTCCGAGTCCTTAATGTTCGAGTCCGAGTCGAGTCCGGTCGCTGAATTATACTGGAAAAAATTATTGAAAATACAACCGACCTTTTTATTATTATTTAATTTAATCTCAAAATTTAGCCATTAAATTAATATTTAAACTTTTAAAAACCAATTATGGTTTCATGTGTAATAAAACTTGTTTTAAAGCAAAAAAAATCATATAGAGGTATATGTAAAACTTTTATTAAATTACAAGTTTATAAAAATACAAATTAACCTGTCTCATTATTCTGTCTCTATTGTGTGTTCCAGTTCAACAACTGACACTTCAATTATTCGATGCCCCTGTCCCACATTTACAGAGGATGCAGAAACAGAAAATAATTAGTAGTCATAACAACAAGCTTAATGCTTCATTACTTTTACTTATCTGTCTATCAATGACAAGAAACATTTTTCAGAACAGCGCTCTGTTATGGTAACTTTTTAACGTGAACTGCAATGAACACTGAAAATACAAGGTACTATATTACACAGACAGGGCGCTAAATCAGGGCCATATTGCTTTTCAGAAATACAAGTTCTGTGACCATTTTGTGGGTCAGGCGGGCACGATGTGGTCTCATGATGATGCCACCTTTACTAAAGACATGCTCTACTGGTGCAGAGGATGCTGGTATAGACAACACTTGCACTGCCAGAGAATGGAGCAGTGGGAATTATTCATGTTACACATAATGCGGCTGTACTCGACTGTACTCGGCAAAATTCCCGAGTCCAAAATGTCAGAGTCCGTGACAAGTCCGAGTGCAAATTCATCAGAGTACGTGACAAGTCCGAGTTCATTCATAATTGCTCTCGAGTCCGTCCGAGTTCGAGTACCCCAACTCTACTAAAAATTAACGTTAGGGGATCGTCCTGTGAACCAAAAATTGTTATCTGGGGTGCTTATCATATCAAGCAAAAACAATATAAAAGGTTGTGAAACATTGTTATATGCACACAATGTGTTCAATATAATCAGCAGTAAGCCGCATGGGGCTTGCCCCTATTGGAGACCGGCGCACTGACTCACAACCCAACAAACAGGTGACGTCTGCCATCTCTATATTGCGTCGGTCGGTATAGGACTGCAGAAAAGGCGAAATTTATTATACCTTAGAGTTACAGATTGGCGCCCTCTCTTGGCTCTAGAAGGCATTACGTAGATGACTCATTATTGATGCGCAGTATTAACAGAACGTAGCTCAGAGCTCGCCTTACCAAGCTGCGCGAAAGTTGTCAAAAGTCGTTTATATACAAGTGAGTAATATTGTCATCCAGTATCGCTGAAAGCTTTATTGTAAATATCCCTTTTGGCAGGTATTTATGATTATGTACGATTATGCATATCCTGCGCTCGTATGCTTACGAGAAACATGTAAACAGCTAAATAGTAAAGTTTATTTAACATTGTAGATTTAGAGTGTGCCTCTAGTGTGTTTCACTTATTACTGTGTTATTATTGTATATACAGTGTTGGTTGTACGATACATGCTATACGTAACGATCAAACGACATAGACAGAACGACATAGAGACATATAACGACATAAAAATGTATACATATGTATGTATAAGACAGTTAAAGTTTATTATTGTTATTTCAGTTCACATTCTAATTTATCATCGTTATTTGTCATTTACTAAAACCCTCTTGCTTAATGTAGTTTTTATTACTCAACTCAACTTTATTTATATAGCGCTTTTACAATTTTCATTGTTACAAAGCAGCTGTACATAAGACATATTGACTATAAGCAAACCAATTAAAGTTGTACCTGAAAAAACAAGAAAAAGGTGAAAACACAGAAGACAGACATACCCACATACAAAACACTCCACACACACAATATTCACACGTACTAACACACATACACATAGACACACACACACGGACGCGCACGCACACACACACGTACATAGACAAGTACGCGCACACACAAAGACACGCACGCGCACACACACGCACGCGCACACACACACACACACACACACACACGCACAGTGAGAGCACACATTTAAGATAAAGGAGAGAGAAGCACAGGTCAAATATAACAGACTTTAAATTCCTATATTCAATATTAATTAAGTAAAACTTTAAAATTCTAAAGCAGCCCCCCCTGGCCGGGCAGATGCAAAACAGTATGCAAACGGTAGCGAGGAACCCAAAACTCTAATCGAGAAAAAAACCCTCAGGAGAACCCAGGCCCAACCAGGGGATTCCAGTTCCCCTCTGGCAAAAGCTGCTGCCTCTGCACAAGCTCCAGAGAGCTTGCACAAGGCTAAATAAAATAAATAAACTTACTAATAAGGTAAATTATAGTTTAAGATTATCATTAATAATCTAATAGCATTTGAAATTTTGTGGTGAGGACGTGTCAGGTGACCGCGTCCTTCTTTATCCAGCTCTATCATCTCAGCTCTTGTCAGGTCGCCGCTTCCCATTCTCCGCTCTACCATCAGGTCAGGCCATGAACTGCATCCTGCTCGCTGTGGTAACCTTGGAACAATGAGACAAGACTGGCTGAGAGTAGAGTACTGTTCTGTACTCTTTGATGCAACAAGTACATCAGTTGTGTTTTTGGTTCCGGTTGATCTAACTAATGCACAGACTACGTCTATTTTGTGTTGCAAAACATATACTTGAACTATGCTTGAACTAACTAATGTCTGCAAAGTGTATGTGCTGTATGTGTCTTCAAGTGTATGTGTATTTGTAATGTTAAGCAGATGCCTAAGGTGCTGCTTGGTGCTCAACATGGGCCCATACCTTTGACCCATGAGGCCATAGCCTTTGCTATTCAGAGAAGTGTATGAAACCTATAACTAACTTAAATGTATTATTTCATAAAGAAACTCAATACTATAATAGAAAAACCACCATAGTGGGAGATGAAGCCTCATGAAGCTTTGAAGCTTTTTAGCCAAGTGGTTCACAAAAGGGTTCATTTCTCGGGCTTCATTTGCTCACAATACCATCTGGTGGCCAAAGAGGGTAAAACAAGCAGATACATTACAGATGTGCCTGATGTGGTCTGTGATCACTGTATTTTGCGCCAGTTAAGGCTAAGAAATAACGTGAAGAAAAAAATCAATTCCACATAGACTAATCTATTATATGAATATAATGTGTATTTTCTGGTGGTATATAATATAATTATTGTATAACATAACTGTGTAATTAATTTATTGGCTTGAAATTAATGGGGCCATCAAATGTGTGTAAATCAATTATTTGGTCATAATAGGCAGAAGGGGAAATATTATTATTCTAAAACTGGAAAGTGTCTGGTTTAACTGGGCAGAGGGCAGTGAATGTGCTGTGGTACTTACTGGACCACTCAGGCGGAAGCGAAGCTTCATACGTCAACTATGACGTCAGTCGTCTAAAGCGTTTACAAGCCTCGATACGTGCTTCACTGAAAGCTTCCGGGATTTTTCGACACACGCTCCGATACCTCGGCTCAGAACGTAACGTCACTACTTTAAACAAAAGGTTAGTGCACTGTATGGATGTCGTGTGTAAACTTTTCGCTAGAAGAACATGACAAACATGAAATTCAATGCTAGATGATGAAAAGGTTTGCAGAGTGATTGAAGTCCGTCCCGGAGAATTTCTATAAAGACAAACGTGCTGTTTCACTTCTGCAAACACATTCAGTTCAGTTCACTGAGATAAAACCCTGATTTGTTTAAAAATATTAGTTTCCTTAACTGCTTTACAAGTTCTCAGTGTTTAAAGTGTTTAGAAGAGTTTTGGTCCGTAAGGATCTCGTATTTTTGTTTTATAATTTCAGAGTTTTCTTCTTAAATGTTAACGGACATGTTTTTCCTGAATATTGCTTACTTATAAAATGTTTTAAAACACCATTCACTTAAGCATACTGTATCAGTCATTGATATTTCAGTCACAGAAATAAGATGTTTTATTTTTAATTTAATCAGTTAATTCTTATTATTGCTCACACCACATGATCAGTGGTCCTTATATGTCATTGTCTCATCTACTTCTAAATAATCGCTTAGTTGTTTCTTCATTCTGTAAATGTTTTATTTGACATTGCAACTATGTGCTGTTTTATTGCAATCATTCAGTAAAATATAATTCAATTATTAATTTATTGATTTTGACAGGTCTGTTTCTCCAAGCCACACTTGAAAAGCAAGTTATGTGTGACGCAGAATTCATTAAAGAGGAGAGTGAAGACATGAGTGTTACAGACACCAGCACAATGAGAAATGAAGACGCTGCGGAACAAAGAGGTCGGTGTCCATTCTTGAGTCTTCATTAATGATTATTGATTCATTACATTTGACTAATGAATTGATTCTCTATTTTACTATGATTTTGTTATATTTTGTTTTTTGATAAGAAAGCATGAACAAACACTGTGCTGGTGTTTTTTAGTAGTGGTCGACCGATATATTGCTGAGGCTGATTTTCCGTCTGTTGGCCAATAGATTCTCCGCTTCAGTCACGTTAGCGCATTAGCATTTTGTTGCTTAGGAAGATGGCTACACTCGACCCCACGCGGTTCCCCACAGACCGGTTGGCCCACGACACCAAATCACCAAGAGAACAACCTGAGAACAGACTGCTTAATATGCTTTAAAAATGCTCCCGCAGCACCCCGAACGAAATCAAACACTCAAAGCCAGCATCTGACAGACAGTGAAACAACCAATCATCATTCCCGTTTTAACATGACGTTGTGTTGTGTGTAACAGTTAACACTCCGGTATGCAGCAAAGTCTTATTCAGTTCCGCTAGGTGTCACATCTGCAGCCCAGCGGTAACTACAACTGGGGACACAAATATAATTAAAACAAACGGAAAACATTTTACCTCACAAACAGTGACAAATCCCACGACAGGCTCTGCCTCAGATGTGTTGTTTTTGGTGAATTGTCAAATTACTTTTTCATTTTACATTCGACTGCTGGGCTGCGGACAAGACGCTGTTTCTCCCCGCACTCAGGAACCTGTCACTCTAATCCCAGCATGTGAGCTGTGTGGCGATGTCGTGTGTGAGGTGAACGAGACAGAGACACATACATGTATGTTAATTAATAATACGTGTGCATTCCTAAATATTTTTATTTAATATCCACCGCATTAAGTGTCCACGATAACCTTGATGTGTGGACGGGAGTGGACGTTTTAGTGGGTTCTGTTTTGATGCTAAGCTACATGCCACTAACTAAGCAAATATATAGGCTGTTCTTTTTGTTTGTGGTTTTGTATTGTTTTCACAGAGACAGAAAAACAGACATAAATCTTTATTAGTACTAATTAGTACTTTTTTTTAATGTTGACCTAATTTAAGAAAGTGAAACGTGTTGAGTAAAATAACATATTTGTACAGTAACTGTATATTAATATTAAGGAATTGCATTCTGTTTTTGTCATTAACTATACACCTTATCTTTAATCTTTTGTTGGATTAAATAAGCAGTAAAACAGTTAAACAAAAAAGCTGAACTAATTGTAATTATTGAAGTCTTACCCCATTAAATGTTGACAATTAAGAGAATGTTGCATAAATATTATGCAAAATAAATGTTAAATTGGTTTTACACATTTTTGGTATGTTTGTCATGTACTATAATTACATTTCTTATATCGGCCTTATATTGGCGTTTCGCACTTAAAGAAAAGACACACGAAATTCACATGTGCAAAAAGCACATGTGATCACATGGGAAATGTGTGTTTTTGGAACGTTTTGGTGTGAATTCCATGTGAATTCCCACGTGAAACCCATGGGATAACATGTGTGACATGTCTCCACATGTGATCACATATTCTTCACGTCACCACATGTTGCACATGTCATCCCATGGGTTTTTACATGTTATCCTATGTGTTTCACATGGGAATTCACATGGAATTCACACCAAAATGTTACAAAAACACACATTTCACATGTGATCACGCATGTTTTTTGCACATGTTAAAGCCGTGATCACATGCGAAAAACATGTAAAAAAACATGTGAAATTCATGTATCTTTTCTGTAAGGGCGGACACATTGCTTTCTCAATATCGGCATCGGCCATTAAAAAAAACATATTTTTGTAGATATTTTAATGCAAAAAAACGTATATGTTGTGCCATTGAGTGCATGTGTTCAATGTTGACCGCTCCCCCAACAATATGGTCTTCTTTCGTTTAATTTTAGATCTAATGGAACTGGAAGAAACAACAGTATCAGTATGTCCTCAGTGTGGAAAGAGTTTCTCAAGAAAAATTAATCTCAAGACCCACATGAGAATTCACACTGGAGAAAAGCCATTCACATGTGTTCAGTGTGGAAAGAGTTTCACAAGAAAAAGTCGTCTAGAGGACCACATGAGAATTCACACTGGAGAAAAGCCATTCACATGTGTTCAGTGTGGAAACAGTTTCACAAGAAAAAGTAATCTAGAGAAACACATGAGAGTTCACACTGGAGAACGGCCGTATGCATGTGTTCAGTGTGGAAAGTGTTTCACTCAAAAAAATGTTCTTAAGAACCACATGAGAATTCACACTGGAGAAAAGCCGTATGCATGTGTTCAGTGTGGAAAGAGTTTCACTGAAAAAAGAACTGTAGAGGACCACATGAGAATTCACACTGGAGAGAGTCCATACACATGTGTTCAGTGTGGAAAGAGTTTCCCAAGAAAAAGTAATCTAGAGGTCCACATGAGAATTCACACTGGAGAAAAGCCGTATGCATGTGTTCAGTGTGGAAAGAGTTTCACTGAAAAAAGAACTCTAGAGGACCACATGAGAATTCACACTGGAGAGAGTCCATACACATGTGTTCAGTGTGGAAAGAGTTTCCCAAGAAAAAGTAATCTAGAGGTCCACATGAGAATTCACACTGGAGAAAAGCCGTATGCATGTGTTCAGTGTGGAAAGAGTTTCACTGAAAAAAGAACTCTAGAGGACCACATGAGAATTCACACTGGAGAGAGTCCATACACATGTGTTCAGTGTGGAAAGAGTTTCGCAAGAAAAAATCGTCTAGAGGAACACATGAACATTCACACTGGAGAAAAGCCGTATGCATGTTTACAGTGTGGAAAGAGTTTCACAAGAAAAAATGTTCTTAAGAACCACATGAGAATTCACACTGGAGAAAAGCCGTATGCATGTTTACAGTGTGGAAAGAGTTTCACAAGAAAAAGTCGTCTAGAGGAACACATGAACATTCACACTGGAGAAAAGCCGTATGCATGTGTTCAGTGTGGAAAGAGTTTCACAAGAAAAAGTCGTCTAGAGGAACACATGAACATTCACACTGGAGAAAAGTCATATGCATGTGTTCAGTGTGGAAAGAGTTTCACTCAAAAGAGAACTCTAGAGAACCACATGAGAATTCACACTGGAGAAAAGCCATATGCATGTGTTCAGTGTGGAAAGAGTTTCACTCAAAAAAGAACTCTAGAGGACCACATGAGAATTCACACTGGAGAAAAGCCATATGCATGTGTTCAGTGTGGAAAGAGTTTCACGAGAAAAAATGTTCTTAAGATCCACATGAAAACTCACACTGGTGAAAAAAAGCCATTCACATGTGTTCAGTGTGGAAAGAGTTTCAAATACAAATATCATCTAGAGGAACACATGAGAATTCACACTGGAGAGCGGCCATAAACGTGTTCAAAGTGGACAGAGTTTCACTCAAAAAAGAACTCTAGAGGACCACACAGAGTCGGCGCCAGACCACGACTAACAGGGGGGCAAGTGGCTCCCCAGATAGCAAAAGTTGTCTAGCCCACAACCGGGCCGCATCCTTGCTTCAGTTCTGGCTGGGTCCCCGGCCCAAAACTGGCCCAACCACTGAAAATGGACACAAACAATTTTCTCTGGGCCAGATATGGCCCACACACTGTAAAACTACTCTTACATTCTAATATGGCCCAGAGCTGGCCAGCACATATGCACAATAGTATTTCTAAACTTATACACTTACTAATCACTACGTCTCTGAGTTGGAGGGTGGCAAGCGATGTCTTTCCATTGACTCCTCTCCAATTTAGGTTTTTAGTCAGGGAGTTGGCGATCACCCACCAATTAGCCCCAACCAGTTCACCTGAAACAGATTTATATTTTCAAGGTTGGTCATAGTTACTACAGTAGGTAATTCGTTCGTATCAAGGAGTTGTTGCATGTTATGTTTTGTGTGTCAATTTGACATTTTTTTAAGTAAAAAACTTGTAAAATAAATAGTTTCTTATCAGTTTTTGCTTGTAATCTGGGCTCTGCTGCATCCTTTGCTCCAGACTAAGCAGCCGAAGAAGGTTTTTGAGGGGCAGAGAACTTTCCTCAATATCTAAACACAGCACTTGAACCTCTCGCAGCTGCAGCAATCTCAGGATAGTGGTTTGTTGGTCCAGGACCATCTCTACTTTGGTTAATACCTCCCTCAGCATGGCTATGACAAAGAAGATAAAATATTTAAAAATTATATACACACTTATAAACTATTTAACTTATTTCATAGTTTTAGTCCTTATCTATAAAAATTATATTCCTGAGGCGAAATAACCATTGGCCTTACCCGTTTCTGAGGATTGCTGGGGCGTGCCTCGGATTGTCTGACCCCCTGGCAATGCTACAGGAGAACACTGTAAAAGACCTAAAAGACCTCGGCGTTATTAAAGACCTCGGCGTTATATTAGACAGCAACCTGTCATTTAAAAATCACATCTCAAATGTCACAAAAACAGCCTTCTTCCACCTTAGAAATGTTGCCAAATTGAGAAATATTTTATGTGTGGCTGACGCAGAGAAGCTTATTCATGCATTTGTGACCTCAAGACTTGACTACTGTAATGCACTACTTAGTGGTTGCCCTGCATCATCAATAAACAAACTACAGTTAGTTCAGAACGCAGCTGCCAGAGTTCTAACCAGGTCCAGAAAATACGATCACATAACCCCAGTGCTATCAACCCTTCACTGGTTACCCATTAAGTATCTTATTGACTTTAAAGTTCTTTTAATTACTTATAAAGCCTTAAATGGTTTAGCCCCTACCTACATAACAGAGCTTCTACCACACTACAACCCATCACGCTCTCTAAGATCTCAAAACTCCAGACTTTTGATAACACCTAGAATAACTAAATCCACCAAAGGGGGTAGAGCTTTCTCATACGTAGCACCTAAACTCTGGAATAGCCTTCCCGATACTATTCGAGGGTCAGACACACTCTCCCAATTTAAATCTAGATTAATGACACATCTTTTCAGCCAAGCATTCACTAATACATAGCTAATGAACAGCAGCTACGCTAATTATTCTCTTTCTGTTTCTGCCCTCGCCTCGGGATGCCCATCCCGAGGTAGGGAGAGATTCCGCCAGGCCCAGATGAACGTCATATGCCCATCCACAACTAGAGATTACGCCAGCTACATCGGAAAATCCCGTGCCATCCTCCTGCGAGAGCCTGCGGACTGACTGACCATCCAGCTCCATCCAAGGCAATTCCATCACCACCCAAGAAAAAGGCGACCATCTGGCCGGCCCAGCTCAGACAATTCCATCCCCAACCGAGAGCAAAGACGGACTACCTGTCACATAAATGCTAAATTTACAATACTTGGTATTTAATGCTAAACTTACATCACACGACAGCAGTTTGAAGTTATGGCTGCACTCAGTGACTTTGATTGGAGGTAGCTGGGTGGGTGTTGTAGGGAGTGGGGGGGCTTGTTGGTTGTGGTTCGGGGCGTTTCATTTGTTGGGACTGTGTGGATCTGGTCTGGTTGGTCTTGTTTTGTGGTCGATGTCGGACAACAGAGGAATAAAGTTAATTATGCCATTACTACTTTTCCCTGGTTGTTCCTCTGTTGTCTGTTGTTGATCGCGGAATGAGACCGGGTTGGACCTGCACGGTTTCGGCGGGTGGGGCTTCCTGGGTCGCGGCTCGTGGGCTCTCCCTGTTCTTCGTGGACGTTGCTCGGTGGCTTTGGTCGGGGTCACTGAGTGCAGCCATGACACGTCAGAGGAGATCTGGCCCTCCCGGCTGAGCCTGGTTTCTCCCGAGGTTTTTTTTTCTCCATTATTCAGCATTGGAGTTTGGGTTCCTCGCCACAGCAGAGCAGTGCAGTGTTGGCTTGCTCACCGGGAGACTGCATTTATTTATTTATTTATTTATTAATTTATTAGATATTATTTATTATAATGATCTTGCTTGGTCTATAAACACCATGCACTGTGCTGTGTTTT
Organism: Triplophysa rosa; assembly: GCF_024868665.1. Taxonomy (NCBI): domain Eukaryota; kingdom Metazoa; phylum Chordata; class Actinopteri; order Cypriniformes; family Nemacheilidae; genus Triplophysa; species Triplophysa rosa. Next base: position 1,635,819 of record NC_079900.1, on the reverse strand, counting down.
ACCTTTCTGTGTTTTTCTTATTTGCTCCTGTAAAGCTGCTTTGGAACAATGCACATTGTGAAAAGTGCTATATAAAAAATAAAACATTGACTGTGTTAAATGGATTCAGGACCAGTCGTACAAAATAAATACCTACAAAAGGTCAATCACAAACCAAACCACAAAAGAATATACTTACGTGGAATTTTGTCCTTCGGCTCCCAGTTCTGCAGCATATCTGTGAAGGAGTCATGTGGTATTGCTGGTGCCGCTGCTTCTGCTGGTAAAGTGGTGGCTGGGGTGACTGTAGGAAAGTTTATGATGGGGGCAGGTGGATGACTTCGTTTAGGCGGTGGGGCATACTCCTCCTCTGAGTCCAACAAACAACAAGCCTGACCTCCAGGAGGGCCATTCCGGACACTTCCTATTTTAATAAAAAACTGAATTAATCAAAATTAAATAAAAACATTGTGCATTATTGACTATATTGCCCAATTCTACAATATTTCACGAAAACTAAGTCATTAAATATGGCCTCAAAGTGATCTGGTGAACAATTACGTTTTACGCCTTGGTGGTCTTTGCCCAGAAACTTCTGCATCTGACTGGAGGTCTGACCAGGTCTCCGCCTCTTTGGCCTTCCTCCTGCCCTCTTCATAGCTGTCTGTAAAATACAGTTTGGTTAACTCTCAACAAAACAAAACTTAATTTAACGTTATTTAATTAGTCAAACTTGCACTACCAGTCAAAGGTTTGGAAACACTTTCTAACCGTTTTAACTGTGGGAATTATGTTATGCACTATATACAAAAGCATAAAAAATATTAATTAAATTAACACTATGTTACATTTTAGCATCTTCATAGTGACCATTTAACTAGAATTTGCAAATTGTACTCTTGGTATTTTATCATCCAGCTCCTTAAGGTCTTAACCTGGGAAGAATTCCTGTCTATGCTGGACTCTTGAGCTGTGTTTTATTCATTATTTGATTCAAGTAATCCAACAATGAAATAAACACTTTCTGATTTTCTGAAATTTGTAAGATCACAAGAGACATTTTTGTCAAGTGTGTCTATACTTTTGACTGCTACCGTATATTATGAATTTCACAAACAATGACTATAGAAACCACAGTGTCGAGCCCAACATCAATTATACTGCTGATCTGTATTCTAATGACACAGAAAGCAGTGATTAACCAAGCAGAGTAACACATTTCAAATGGTTGTGTAATAGTATACCTTAGCAAATGGTCATGAATAAGAGAAACCTAGCATTAAAGTCAAATTTACCTGTTGAAAACATTGTTCGGACATCCCATCGGTCCCAGTCAGGATGAGGAGACATCTGGTTTTTGATGGCCTGGTGGAGGGCCATGCCTCTCAGAGAATTAGGCCAACAGCACTCGCCATTCTCCACCCACACGGCTCGGACCAGCTCCACCTCGTGCGTTTCAACAAATTCTACAACCTTGAACATATCTGTTTAGTAAAACAATATTTACAGGTATAAACACTGTATAAACATATCTTTGTTTTTTATTATTAAAGTAACACCACCCAAATTTGTGAATAATGGATTACTCAGCAAAATTTTGCTGATTATTTACTCACCCCAATGTCACACAAGATTTAAGAAATTAAAGTTTATGGATTAATTTGAACGGGGACTATTGTGTTGAAAGTCCAAAATAGAGTTTCAATTCAGCTTTTTTATCGCTTTCTGCTATGATCCCAGTCATCAACTGAGTCATTTACTGAAGGCTGCACTGAAACTGTATTTTTGATCTTCAAACACAATGGTCTCAGCTGAAATGCATTACATGGAGACCTTTTATAATCATGAAGGATAATTCACACAAAATAAAAAATACTGTCATCATTTATTCACCCTCTTGTCATTTCAAACCTGTATGACTTTCTTTCTACCGCAGAACACAAAAGAAGATATTTTGAAGAATGTTGGTAACCAAAATATGGCGGTACCTATTCACTTCTACTGTTTGGACACAAAACCCCACCACCACCACGTCTGGCGGACGGCGCTACTGCCTATTCAGTTCGGAAACTACTGGATGTGCGTCGACGGGGTAGAGGGGTTCAGTATCTAGTGGACTGGGAGGGCTATGGCGCAGAGGAGAGGAGTTGGGTACCATCCCGGGACATCTTGGACCGCTCGTTGATCGTGGATCTCCAACGGAGACGAGGTGAGCCTCCTCCTAGAACGCCTGGGGGCGCTCCTGGAGGGGGGGTAATGTTGGGTTTCGGGGTGAGCACGTGTTTTGTTGTCTGTCTCGCCATGTGTGTGTGTGTGAATGTCCTAGCACGTGGAGGCTGTCTGACAATCTCACGTGTTCGCTGTCCGCGTCTAGTGTTCCCCATCAGCCGCTACTGATTCTCTCCTCATTAGCCTTAGTGTTATCACCTGGTGTCTATCAACCTCACCCCTTTAAAGTCACCGTCACTTCTCACTGTCCCTTGTGCGATCGTGGACGTTAGTCACCCAGTACCCATCTCTTGTCTCTAAATCTTGTCTTGCTTAAAGTAAATTCCATCTTGATCTTGATCCTGTTTTTTGTCCTGCCTTGTCTTGTCGTGTGGAACGACGTTTTTTTCGTGTGGATTATTGTTTTGGATTTTCTCCCCGAAGAGATCACTATTTCCAGTCAGAGCAACCCTGTGTTTCTTTATTATTTGCCCAGGCAACACTCGGTTGCCTAGCTTTTTTCCTTTCCCTTTTTTGGGTTAGTTTTGCGAGGATTGTTTTCCCGGTTCTCCAGCGCCTCTGCTACTGCTGGATCATCTGCCTGCCAGTCGTTTCCTCCCCATCTACCCTGGAACTCTCCAACCTCTGATCCTGCCTACCGCGTGGCTCTAGAGACACCTTCCCCACCACTCCGGCTGATGCTGCCATACACCGGGGTTTCCCCGGTTGGCCTCGCAGTCAGCCGCTACCCTCCAGGGCTCCGGAAGGATCCGTCCTCTTACAAACTTTTTGTGTTCTGGACTAATAAATTACTTTGTTAACCCGCTATTGAATCTGTGTGTTTTCAGTCCAGCCCAGCCCTGACAGTAAGTACTGAATTTGAATAAGTATTCCTACCTATCGGCCGTCAAAACAGTATGTTCTATATAGTATGAGTGGGAGTAGTATATGTAGCATTAGACATTTCTGCATCAGTCTATCGTTATCACAGTCACCCAAGTGGTTAGCTAACACCTGCTAATGGCTAATATTCACGGGAGAAAAAAAAACAGACCGCCACCGCCTCTTTAGTCTGGGAACTCACAGTTCCTTTTTTTATACTGCGCATGCTCACAATAACATCCTTGTGCGTGCAGGCACATGACATCGCAGGCACATGAAATCACTGCTTAGGCTATTTAACATGGCTTTGCTACTCATATTATAAAATATGCTAGCAGTATGAATACATTTTGGACATACTGCGTCTGCCATGTTTTATGGTCATGTGACCCATATGCTCTTTGACCTATGACGTATTAACTACAACCTACACGTAAGCGTTGATCAAAACATAATTTAGTCACAAGAAATTTATTTATTGGCACTTACATTAAAAACGGACTTAAAAGTTTTCCGCTATATTTATTTGATCTACTTTTGAAATTTGACCGTTGCTCAGCTCCCGTGGCATCATGGGATAGATAAGTGTCCATCCGATCCACACTCACGAATCTCGGCGGAAGTAGTAGACCATCCGGGTATTTCTCGCCTACTGTTTTTTGCATACTGGGGTTTCGGACATACTATTCATGACTCATACTCATTTTCGCCTACTATATAGTATGAAAGTAGGCGATTTCGGATGAAGCCTAGCTGTGTCTGAATTCGGCCACTATCTCCTATATAGTGCGATCGGGTGTCCACCATTTTGTAGTGTTGTCCGAATTCTGAGTAAACAACTCATTCTCTACATTTGTTCACTACTTTTTACCCACAATGCATTCTAATTTTGAGTGTACGTCCGATGTATATACACTTGTGTTTGTTCTTGTTGACAGTTATTTTCTACTTTTTGAGAATAAACAGATTAAATGAATGTTATAAATATCAGTGTTTTATTTTAAATATATTAAGTAATTTTATTTAACGTAATGAAATGTAATTGTAAATAAACGAGGCAAACATTTGTTTTGTTGTATTTATTAAACTAATATAATAAACGTGACAAATAATGTAACAATGAACTTTACCATCTTAACAAAACAATCCATAAAGCCACACAGGTGTAATATAAGCGGACATACTGTACTATTCAGGAAGTGACCATTCATACGCCATTCATTGCTGCCGCCGTGGAGTTGAGGGTCCGTGAAGTTGGCATGTTTTGCTGCGCGGCTGGAACAGGGAAAACCTGTGCGTCTTCCACGCCGCTGTCAGCACCACCACTATGTTGAGTTACTCCGTCAACCAGCTGATGAATCTCAACAATTTCTTCATTCCACCATGCACTGCAGTGATTAAACAATTAGGACTTCTTCGCCGTCCGCGTTACGTACATAGAAATTCCCGCAGAAAGTTTGTCTGCTCGCAGACAAATCTTACCATACCGGTTCTCTGGTCAGCAACGCGAATTGTCGCTCTACGCACACGTCATCAGAGCGCTGTTTCCTATCGGATAAGTAGGTTGGACGTCTCCATGGAAACACCTCTCAGTGAGTTAAATGGGAAACGTGGAGTGGACTTTGGTCTGCTGCGGCCAGTGCAAAGACTTGTCGCATCATCAAGTAGCAAAATTGAACTCTTAAATGCTATTTTCTTTGTCTATTACAAACAAATCCTGCTTATTTCATGACCATATCCTGGATAAATGTCTGGATTATATGTGCATTACAGAGACCTGGCACGAACCAAACACCTTTTTCTCTTTAAATGAGAGCTGTCCCCAAGGATATAGCTACCTCCAGAAAGCTCGCAGCACAGGAAGTGGTGGCGGCCTGTCAGTCATCCACCGCAACGATCTGGAGCTATCTTTGCAACCATTACCTGAACTGTCTTCATTTGAATGCCTCACATTTAAATGTAAGTCACCTTCCCCTGTGTTGTTCCTCCTTATTTATAGACCACCTAAACCTAACTCATTATTTATCACTGAGATGTCAAATCTTCTCATAACTTTTTGCACATCCTCTGCCGATGTTATAATTTTAGGTGATATGAACATCCACGTTGACACCCCCTCCTGCCGTCTTGCAGTTTCTTCAACTACTGGACTGCTTTACTTTAAAACAACTTGTTGATGTCCCCACACACACCAGGGGGCATACCTTGGACTTGGTCATTACAAACTCTGCCCCTCTCACAAACCTGCAGGTGTATGACCTAGGTGTGTCTGATGACAAGGCCATTTCTATGGATCTGTCATCCTCATCTAGCCTCTCCAAGCCTAAGTGAAATATCTGTTTTCAGGTGTGGTGGCTGGAGAGCAAACAGTCTTTTGACCGTGTCGGTATGGACTATGCTACAATAGCTTTGGGTCAATACAAAGGAGCTAAAATGAATTTATTGGAGAACTATGCATGATGGAAAATATAAGGTATGAACAGCAAACATCTATGTTATGGATAAAAGGAGAGCTCATATCAACCAAGTTGTGTATTGGTGCAGCACAATAAAGACAATAAGCAGTTTACATCAGTGTGCATGGATTTATTATTGAACGCGTCATTACTTGCTTACTTCACCCACCAACATCAGCGGCTCGTAAAAAAGGGACGCTACAATTATTATTAAGCGTTATGACGAATAGTGAATGAGTGAACAAGTGAGCAAATTCAGATGCAGCTATCTTCACAATATGTCAGGAGCTTAATTTATACGTTAACTGTTACCTGTTCAGCTCCCGTATTTGGGTGCCCTGCTGAAGAAAATAGATTTGATAACAGAACCCTTAGCTTTCTAACATAAAAACCATTACAAAATTCCTTATAGTAGTGTTTTGGGGGATTATTCAGAGGTTTACATCTGCCACAGTAGAGACCGTAGTTTCCATCCCAACCAATAACATTTATATTATAACCATTAAATCCAACAGAATTGTTTATTTTTTTCAGCAGGGTATTGATACATATAATATTAGTGATCATATACGTGTAGTGATCATAATGTAGTTTAATCTCAGTCTGATATTATGATTTCTTTTGCTTCACTTTGAACTGCAGCCTTTCCTCTTTAAACAGATGACAGACTCTTCTACACCGGCCGTAGCAGGCAGTACATGCGACTCGTTGTCCTGTCAGGGGAAGAGAAAACATCTGTTCTTACAGAGTGCCACAATAACCCTGGACCTGGCAATCACAGCGGTGTCAGAGGCACTCAAAACAGGGTTATTGCTGGCTACTATTGGTCCACAATAATTAACTAGCCTATGTGAAGGATTTTGTCAACAAGTTTTTTAGTGGTTTAATTGTGTTTTCCCCATACATTAGTCTCAACATCCATGTTGTTGTCTACAATTACTCCAGTCTTTCTAATCTAACTGATGATCCCTCTGCAGCTCAATGACAGCATTCTCAGCTCGCTGGGAATCAAACACGCGGTGTCCAGTGCTTACATCCCCAGACCAATGGCCAGGTAATTCTTTGTATGTCTGTGAGTTCTGTTGTTGTCTTGCCGTCAATCATCAACTTGATATTTACAGGACGAAAGAACAAATCAAAACATCAAACGTACCCCCAGGAAGTATGTAAATGACAACCACAATGATTGGGACCTCCACCTTCCTGCTGTGGTGTATGGAATCAACACTGCAAACCAGGTTTTGTTTTAACTTTTAACACATTTATTATAATATCTTCAAATAAGTGTCAATGGTAAAACTGAATTGATGAGTTTATTGAATATTTAATGTCAATGAGCTTTTCTCTTTGAAAATGAATTTAATAGTTAATGTTAAGCTTCCTATGTGATCAGTACTCCACTAGACACAGTCCCTACTTCCTCCTTTTCAATAGACACCCACGTCTGGTGGTCATGAATGCCTGTCCCATGAGAGATGACTTTGACATTGCTGACCCAGAAGATGACACTGACACCTGTAAAGTTTGATGTTATTTCATTCTTCAATTATTTAATTGGGGTAACAATTTGTGCCACATATTAACCTTGTCATATTTTGCCAAAAAAGAGAATCACTATTAAAAAACTATTATATTTTAGTTTTTATATTATATTTTGTCATATTGTATTTTCATTGGTATTAAAAAATAAAATAAAAAAGGAACATAAAATGAATAGAAAAACTATTTTCCGCTCTTAACAGGATGAGTTACGTGTATCCCTCGTTCAGTATGTTTCTCCAGCCTACTCATTGAGTATGTGATTTCGGATTCAGCGTGTTTATTTATTTCCCCGTATGAATGAATGGCCCTTTTTACGATCACTGAGTGCGATCTGTCCTCTTAAAGCCTTTTTGTTGCATAAGGCAGTGCTAAGGCTGACATTCCTTAACTATTAGGTCATAAAATGAACCTTAGACATATGATTGCTTGCAGATGTTCCTGTATGCGTTTTCTGTAGTGAGGAAATAAATGAGCTTGAGCTTGATGCATCCACATTTCAGTGTCTCGTGCTCCGAGATCTGCAGAGAACATCTCTCACAAGTGAGCAACATGTTCAGAAATAACTTTCTTTTTGTAATAGCTTTTACCTTTAGACAGTAGGAGACATGAAACCAAACTGATTAAAACAACATAAAACAAAAAGCACAGCAAACAAGATCTTTACAGCTACAATTTAAATTATGCTACAGTTTGTATTTACAGCATACACACAACCACAGTGTTGTCTTAAATTGGTGTATGCCTTTTTTCGTCATGTTGACACACACAGAGCGGTACCATCTTTCACAGTAACTGCACTGAATCTGGTGGGGGAAAATTGTGACAATTAAACTTTGTATACAACAATTAAAAAAACGTTACTACATTCTTTTCATATTCTATTGTAGGGGGTTTACAGTAAAAGACCAGTTGTGAAGTAAGAAGACACAGAGTTGGGAATGCAATTAATAGAAGAAATGTTTTTTATTTTTTTATTTGTAGTTTTGCCAGCAGAAGTCAGCTTCAGCACTCTCAAGGAGTTCCACATGCGACCTGCCTTACATCCCAAATGCAGTAGTGTTTAAGTCAACTAACTACGTCATTACCTGGGTAAATCAAGCTCACGTGATTGGTTATCAATAGATGAACAAGAACACAAAACTCTCAAACACTTCTGAAATCATGAGACAAATCAAAGATGACAGGCATAATGTGAATTAAAACTTAATTACGTTGTCTCGTGATTTTCCACGTTTTCTCACTTTCCTGAAACAATACAATCACACATACACAAAGGGTAGTGTTAAACTTCAGGTAAACCAGAAACGGGTTGGATGTTATGAGAGAATTCTTCTGCAGATCTGGGAGCACAAAAACAAGACACAGAGAGGCATCAAGCTTTTGAACTCATTTATTTTAGACGTCTTTATGGCACCAGAAGACATCTGGAAGTTCTCATATGTCCAGGGTTTCACATAATGACCAAATAAGGTCAAGGAAACATCGCATGTCAGACAAAGAATGTTCAGCATAGAAGGAATCCCTCCTCCACATATAGCCAGCAATGTATTCAGTGAGCTTAAAAACCTCACAATTCATTTTCGTGGGCTTGTATTCATTTATGTGGAAGTTAAATCTAACAGGTAGAGTGTGTGCTAACAGAAGATGTTTTTGAACATGATGATAAGAAGTCCCTTTCACAGTCACACTGACCTAGCAGGAAGAGAGAGCCTAAGCATTCATTAGAGACTTAAACCATGAATTATTCTCTACTTTCTCTATCAGAAAAGGTTGGTGTTAAACATGCTTAAATCATCAATTTAAAATAAGATAATACTGGATAATAATTAATTAATATTTGTCAAAACCACATCAAAGTATTTATATTTGAAGTAAGGTGAAGACAGGGCACCCGTCCCTTCACTATGAATAACAAAGTTACATTATTTTCAACTTGAAAACATCTACTTCAAATATATTTAATCCAATATGCAGTATACAGTGAGATCTATATAGCTGATGTAATTAGATTTTTATTGAAAAAGGACACAACATAACTCTAACATGTTTAGAGGCGTGGAAATGTCCCTGCAGTAAAAGACCGGTGTTCATTCGAGGCGGTGCTTATCATATCGAGCGGCTTTACCCTTTTAGCGGTAATATTATTAAGATATTTGAAGGGCAAGTCGTTTTGGAATTATTGGCGTTTAATTGTGTTAAGTTCAACAGTACCAGAAGATGAAAGAAGGAAGATGTCACGAGAACAGTTTGATATCAAGATCTTTAAACACAAAGGTTAGTGCACTGTATGGATGTCGTGTTGTAAACTTTTCGCTAGAAGAACATGACAAACATGAAATTCAATGCTAGATGATGAAAAGGTTTGCAGAGTGATTGAAGTCCGTCCCGGAGAATTTCTATAAAGACAAATGTGCTGTTTAATGTCATGGTTCTGCCTCACCTATCTTGGATTTCCTGGTCCTGAGGCAGAGCCATGACAAAGTCTTTGGCTAAATTAGGGCTTTATTAAAATACTTAATCGCGATTAATCGCATGATTGTAAGGAGTTAACTCGTGATTAATCGCAATTTAATCACACATTTTTATCCCTTCTAAATGTACCTTAAATAAATACTTTCCATGTTTTTAATACTCTAATCAACATGGGCATGGACAAATATTGATGCTTTATGCAAATGTATGTTGTTTATTATTAGTGAAACCATACTCAGCAGAGCATGAAGACTAGACATGTTTCAAAGGTCATAGATATTTTTCGAAGAACTTGTTCATATCTATTACAAACAGATTTCCATTACTTCTTTCTTTGCACTGAGCTATTTACTTACACAAGCATGTTTACATTTTCGCACAACAAGCAGATCACTTCTTCTACATTTGTTATTACTGAAACCACCTTAAACATAGAGCATAAAGAACATAGACATGTTTTTCAAACAACTTGTTCATGTCTATTAAACACATGGAAAACAAGAACAGAAAAATCACATACTTCCCTTTCTTTCCACCAAGCCAGTTGCTCAAACAGACAAGCCTGTTTACATTTTCAGATGACAGGGCATGGTGGTTTTCTATTATAGTATTGAGTTTCTTATATGAATAATATTTGCAACTGTTGTCACAGGAACATCGAGCTGCTTGGAGATGGTCTTGTAGCCTTTACCTTTACCATGCTTGTCTATTATTTTCTTTCTGAGCTCCTCAGACAACTCTATCCTTTGCTTTCTCTGGTCCATGTTCAGTGTGGTGCACACAATGATACCAACAAGCACAGTGACTACTTTTCTCCATTTAAATAGGCTGAATGACTGATTACAAGATTGGATACATGTGTGATACTAATTAAAGAAACTAATTAGTTAGAAATATCATAATCCAATAATGTATTATCTTTTCTAAGGGGTACCAACAAATGTGTCCAGGCCATTTTAAAATATCTTTGTAGAATAAGCAACAATTCATCTCTTTCCACAGCTTCTTTGCTTTATTCTATGACATACCAAAGGCATGCAAGTATACATGATACAATAGCTTTTAATTTCACCACTCTTCAGGAGGAATGAAGCATTATTTCAATGAGCTGTAAGGGTACCAAGAAATTTGAGCACGTCTGTATGTTCTCCAAACATTCCTTTTTAAAAGAAATGAAGTACCAGATTTGTGAAAAATGACTTTGATTCGGTTTTTGATGACTACAAATGTGTACATTTTAACAGTTTTTCATGAGCCACATTTAGATCCCATTATCTGTAGGACTGAACTATATAGGGCCTTAAACGTACTTCCCAAAAGAAAGGTCGTTCAATCACATGTATCTCAGGGTGTCCACAGATATAAGCAAGTTAAATTTAAGACTTTTTAAGACCATTTTAATGCCACTTAATATGAAATGTAAGACCAAACCAGCGATGGACATACACATTCGAATACATATATATTTCATATACACAGACTCTGAAAATTTAGAGACCACTCAAATTCCTTTCAGTTTTTCTGCATAGTTTTTTTCTGTGAACTACTGAAATTGGTTTTCAGAATACTTAAATATTTTTAGATGTATTAAGATGTTTGTAAAAATAAATATATGTGACCCAGTCTGAGAAAACTAGGCTAAAGTCTTCCGAATATAATTATGAGATAAGGAGCATCAAATTTGATTTCAAGCAGTAATTTCAATCTTTGACTCAATATTAAAGATATCAAGGTTATATTTCACAGAATGTTCTTTACATTACATAAGATGATTTTATGTAGAAAACAGCAAATCACAAAAAAAATACTTAACACTTTTTTTTTCTTTCACAGTCTGGATCACATATGATGGAATAAGCCTGATTTTTAATCACAGCTATCATTCATTATACACTTTACTGTATATCACTCCTGAGGTTTGTTTCTGGTGAAATTCAAGATACACTGGACTGGAATGCTTGCAATACAAGTAGAAAGGCAAAACTGGAGTTATCTCTTTATTTTTTTCCCGTGGCTATAAGTTACAGCGTAACATGTGTAAGTGCTCTTTATAAACTAACACAAGGCCATACGGGTGCTGCGAGTCATCTTGACGGGTTTAGTTTAATATTCACCAATAAAAACAAATATAAATGCCTAATTACTAACATAAGATTATATTTACAAATTATTCAACCAAACTTCATGTTCGTCTTGTTTGAACGTCGCATTGGATCAAAGCCGTTAGGAAACGCATTTTCCTTGCATAGGTTTGTTTTTGTTAATAAATAAAATATTTAAAATCAATATTTCAGTTCTCTCTGATGACGCAGTACTATTGCGGGGAGAAAAATCAATGATTTTATACAGTCATTTGGTCCATCAGATGGAAAGATTTTTTTGCGGAAATGTGACCAAAATATTTAAGACCCGTAGAATCTGAACTTAATACTTTTTAAGACTTTAAAAAGGACTTATATTAGGAAAACTTTAAGATGTTTTAAGACTTTTTAAGGACCCGCGGCCACCCTGGTATCTAAAAGGACAATCAGGTATCTCTAACAGTTTATGAGATAAATTTTGTAAAAATAACACAAAAAGTGCTTTTTCCTCATTTTTGTCACCATTGGCATAAAATGCATCAAGGATTTCTAAAGTTAACAGATTTTACTAACAGATATACAATACCAATCTCTGTGTAAAAATTCAATTATAATGCTGGCATATTTCTCATGTCATTTTTAAAATATGTTTCACCCCCTCTACTATCATTTTTCACCCCCTCTACTATGGCTCCAAATTCAAGGTGAAAATTGTCATTTTTACCTCCCTCGACAAATTAGAGGATTACTCAATTACTATTCATTGGTGGCATTTCATATTTTGGCTTTCATCAGTACTGATGTTGGTCTAGTTTCTGTAAAAATATATTTTTTAAATAAAAACTTTTGAGCCAGGGACCTCTAGTTGACACGGAATGACGCATAGGCACATGGATGAAGAGGGAAAGATGCTAAATATGAACAGATTTTAGAAATCTTAAAAGATTTTACCATGTTGATACAACAAGGTTACAGCAAAAAAAGGGAAAGAGGGAGTGTCTCTTATCTACTGCGTACACTGAGTGATTCAGCTCAGATCTGAGTACTTAAATGCACATGCCCACTGTGCATTATTTTCTAAGAGCCACCGTGTAGCAGAGGCACAGTGGTACTCTGGCATCGTGCAAGTATATTTATTTTTTAATTGGGGTTCTTAACATGCACAAAACTTTGTATCGCCCCTTGTTATGCCAAAAAAATCTTGCATAGATCACACACACACACACACACACACACACACACACACACACACACACACACACACACACACACACACACACACACACACACACACACACACACACATCACAGGATTAGAACACAGGGTTTAGAAATAGAGATGGTTGGAGCGTGATGCTGAAGCCCATCTCGGAGTTTGAGGATGGAGGAGCTGAACACGCAGCGCCATCTGAAGCTTAGACTCTGATCCTTTGAGGTGGGCGGGGCAAGAATAAAAAAAGCGGATCCATCACCCATGGAAACAAGCTACACTAGGTGGCGATAATGCTCCTAAAGAGTGAACGGCCAGTAAACTGAAAGAAGAAGAAGAAGGAGAAGGCGGAAAAGGTAAAGAGAAACGGGGCTCTTTAAACACAAAGGTTAGTGCACTGTATGGATGTCGTGTTGTAAACTTTTCGCTAGAAGAACATGACAAACATGAAATTCAATGCTAGATGATGAAAAGGTTTGCAGAGTGATTGAAGTCCGTCCCGGAGAATTTCTATAAAGACAAACGTGCTGTTTCACTTCTGCAAACACATTCAGTTCAGTTCACTGAGATAAAACCCTGATTTGTTTAAAAATTAATTAGTTTCCTTAACGTGCTTTACAAGTTCTCAGTGTTTAAAGTGTTTAGAAGAGTTTTGGTCCGTAACGATCTCGTATTTTTGTTTTATAATTTCAGAGTTTTCTTCGTAAATGTTAACAGACATGTTTTTCCTGAATATTGCTTACTTATAAAATGTTTTAAAACACCATTCACTTAAGCATACTGTATCAGTCATTGATATTTCAGTCACAGAAATAAGATGTTTTATTTTTAATTTAATACAGTTAATTCTTATTATTGCTCACACCACATGATCAGTGGTTCTTATATGTCATTGTCTCATCTACTTTCTAAATAATCGCTTAGTTGTTTCTTCATTCTGTAAATGTTTTGTTTGACATTGCAACTATGTGCTGTTTTATTGCAATCATTCAGTAAAATTAATTCATTATTAATTTATTGATTTTGACAGGTCTGTTTCTCCAAGCACACTTGAAGAGTTTTTGTGACCAGGGTGACCGCGGTCCTTAAAAAGTCTTAAATTAAAGTTTTCTAATATAAGGCCTTTAAAGTCTTAAGTATTAAATTCAGATTCTACGGGTCTTAAATATTTTGGTCCATTTCCGCAAAAAATCTTTCAGTCTGACGGACCAAATGACTGTTAAAATCATTGAACAGACCTAAGATTTTCTCCCCGCAATAGTTACTGCGTCATCAGAGAGAACTGAGGTCGCAGAATACAGGTTGAAGTACAGCTAGTTTCGGCATCCTAGCTAGTTTAATTGTTTAATGCAAGTTTAATAAAAATGGCTAGAAGATGAGTTCTCGTGGTGGTTAAAGCCGGTGCCTGGAAATGTCTACGAGGCAAACTGTGCCTTTTCGGAGATGTTTTAAACTCTGTATGAGCATCGAGGTGGTGAACACGAGCCCAGTCTTATAAATAACACGCGCGTTGCATTATCGTGTAATAGGTACGCCAAAGTTAGATTTTGCGTGCATATGATATGCCTATTTTTGCGTGCATATGATACGCCAATTTAGCGCGCGTGCATATTAACCGTCAATTTGTTTTATTAACTGTCCCCTAACCCAAACCCTAAACCTAACAGTATTATTTTAATTATTTCAGTGTTTCCTCTTCATGTACGTTTCAAAATGGCTGCTCTCCAGCGAGGTGCACGCAAACATTGGCGTATCATATGCACGCAAAATCTAACTTTGGCGTACGTATTACACGATAATGCAACAGCGTGTTATTTATATNTGAGCTTTCAAAATAATAATACCCCTTCAAGTATGTGTTTATCTCTCAAACCCTCTCCTAGAAGATCTACAACATTTACTGGCCTGTTCTTTATATTACTAAGAAGACTATTGCGCTGACTATCATTTGACAAGCACATGTTTTTCTGTCTCTAACACGTCACACACATCACACATACCATCCCCATGCTTCCCCAATAATGCAAGCGTTGCATTTAGACCTGTATTTTCCCATCCTTAATCTACGAACCACCACTTCTTCCTTTCTATGCCTTCAATATAGACTGTTTTCACTACTGTTATTACAATATTATAGTACCTGTGCTGCTTTTTTCCCACCTCTGTTGCCATAATTTGACCATTACTCTGTTAATTACTGATCTTGTCTCATTTCTCCCCAGAGGTATACCTTAATATCCACCAAATTATTTTTTTAACGCTTCTTTTGCTAACTTATCAACTGTCTCATTCCCTACCTCGATATGTGCCGGCACCCAACAGAGCCATATTATTATACCTTCTGCTTTAAGTCTGTACGTTGATGTATAGATTTCCCTAATCAAATCTTCTCTGTCAGATTTTGTAGACATAATACTTTTGAGAGCTGCTGAGGAGTCTGAACATCTCACTATCCTATTTGGCTTTACCTGTTCAGCCCACTGCAGCCCCTCAATTATAGCAGTCAATTCTGTAGAGTACACAAACAATTTATCACTTGGTCTTAGACTTATTTTTATCTCAAATTCTGTAATGTACACCCCTATACCTACTTTTTGTTCTATTGGATCTTTAGATCCATCTGTATATATTTGTATAAAAGAATAAAACTTTCCTCTTATAAAAGCCTCGACTTCATACCTATTACTATAACACTCTTCCGCTTTTTCCTGGGCCTCCAATAAAGGTTTTATTCTTGGACATCTTTCTAACACAAACACAAGAACATAACTACAACAGCTTGAATCTGCTGCTGCGAGTCTCTGACACAAGTTCGCACACTCTCTCATTTTGCACCACATATCTGTGTGATGTGTGGAGCAAAAGTGATTTGTGCACTTGCAGAGGCCACCAGACCAGCTAGTTTTGACGCCCAGCAGGTGGCGCCCTAACGCGCAAGAGATGGAAAAGTCCGCGAGAATCATCCGGAGCTACTTTTTTTCTGAAATCACTAATCGTCATAGAATACATTGGTTTAGTTTAAGTAAGTATCCTGGTCAGCTACATTAACAACCGCTTACGAAAATTAGACACCTAGGTTTTGACGTCTAAACTTTATTACGCAGAAAAATGTATTCAGCTTTTTATTTATCAGCTGTAGAGTGAGGGAGGGATCGTGACTGTCAACACTTCAGGTGACAAAGTGAAAGAAAAATTGAAACTAAAAAAAGTTTGCTGTTCGATTCTCGTACAAACTCTCAACAACAGAATTCATACAGACACTAAGGTAAGACATTTATTTAATGTAAATTATGTCTAAAAATTATTTTTATAACAAACAACCCTGAAGTCTTTTATTGAAATGACGCATGAAGTGTTCACTCTCTCCTAAAAGAACCAAAAACGTTCTGGCAGCGTTCTGTGTTTGGTGGGTAGTTGAAAGATTTCCTCGCAAGATTTCTTGTGCTCTCTCACATACCCAGAATGTGATGAATGTTTTTGGAGTGATGGAGTTCATGTGTGATTCTGCTGTTTTTTGGTGGATTAACAGATTCAAGAGCAGGTAATAATACACACATTAAACATATTTAAGGAAAAGTTCACCTCAAAATTGTGTTATTCTTACTCACCCACGTGACGTTCAACATGTTTTAATACCTCCCGGCATCTTCAGAACACAAATAAAGATATTTTAGGTGACATCCGAGAGATTTCCAGGCCTCCTCATAGACGTCATGGTTATAGTTGTTGTCAAGGTCCAGAAAAGTACTAACACATCGTTAAATTGGTCCATCCGCTCATAGTGGCTCAACTGAACGGAGTTATTTTGGTTTGTTTTCGCACATAAAGTATTCTCGACGCTTCAAAAAAATTCAGTCGAGTCATTGTAAAAAGAGAGAAATGCAGAATGTTATATCGATATTTTTATCAAATGAAAGCAAACAGGGACAATTATATTTTACATGGACTGTTTCATTCAGGTGATGCTACACAAAACCACAATGACAGTAGACTTCAGTAAACTTAAGTGTTAAAGGGGTCATATGCAGGGGCGGATTAAGGTGGCCAGGGGCCCCTAGACTGCTCTTTGGGTGAGGCCCCCCTTAGGTACTTTCAGGTGCCTTTTCATGCTTTTAGTTCGGAACGAAGCAAGGTTTGCATGAAAAGCCGCTAATGTATAAGCTGTCACGCGAACTCAGGTGCACACCAGTTGTCAGGAACGTGGGGTGAAGAACCCAAGCGCAGGCAGGCAGTGAAGGGGTTAACACAAAGCTTTATTATTTTAACAAGAAACACAAAACAAAAACCCACAAGGGGGTAAAACACTGAGGATAAATAATAAACAGACTAGACAGGCACACTAAACTGACTGGACTAACTACAGAACACTGGAAATAAACTAACTGACTTACTATGACAAGATGAAAATAATCCAAGGCACAGAAGAAGCACACACAGAAAATTCTCACAACAATGAGAATTAGGCAGGACAGAATCTCTCAAACACTTGACTACACGAACACAGGCACATGAGACAATCCAACAGCACAAGACAAAGAAACAAGAGGGTATTTAAAGGGAAGACAAACGAGGGATAACGACACGGGGCAGGTGTGGGTAATCAAACACTTAGGGAAGGATAACGAGGAAACGAGATGGCGGGAACAGAGACGAGACACTGGAAAAACACATGAGAGGTAAAAACATAAACATCTCATGGCCTTCCCACATAAAACCCAAGGACTCTGCCCCGATCCCACCACACGACTAGAATTTCATAAACAAGACGGTGGGACCGTGACAGAGCCCCCCCCTTAATGAACACCTCCAGGTGTTCACCAAGGGGTGACTAACAAGACCTGACAGACTGGACCAAAGACAAAAACCAGACAAACATGGTGAACAAGACAAGGGGCAGACATGACAACAAGACCACAGGACTGGGGTGGGACAACAAAAACAACAAACATGGGAGGGGGGTGGGGCCAAACAAGGGCCCATAGGGGGCAGTCCAGGGGGTGGGGAGAAGTCCCAGTCCCCGGCTGCGCTCGAGGGCGCGAGTCCTGGGGGACTTAGGGAGTCCTGGGGGGACAGTCTTTGGCCCTGGAGTTCTCCCAGGGGCCGGCTGGAACAGGGCTTGACGCCGGCTGGAAGGCCGGCTGGACAGGGCTGACGCCGGCTGGAAGGCCGGCTGGATCACCGGAGCTGGACGCCGGCTGGATCACCGGACTGGACGCCGGCTGGATCACCGGCTGGACGCCGGCTGGATCACCGGCCTGGACGCCGGCTGGATCACCGGACTGGACGCCGGCTGCACCGGACTGGACGCCGGCTGCACCGGACTGGACGCCGGCTGCACGGACTGGACGCCGGCTGCCCGGACTGGACGCCGGCTGCACCGGACTGGACGCCGGCTGCACCGGACTGGACGCCGGCTGGATGCCGGACTGGACGCCGGCTGCCCGGACTGGACGCCGGCTGCTGGGCCGGACTGGAGCCGGCTGAACCTGGGTTGGAGTCCGCGCCCCCCTCCGCTGCCTCTTCTTCGTCAACCGAACCGCAGGGCCTGTGGTCGGCTGCGAGGCAGCAGTGGAGGGCGTGGCTAGCTCCGCACCGGAGGAGTCTGTAGACACCTCCCCGGACGCCCTCCTTCCTCGCTTGCCACGGAGGGTCGTGGACGGTTGAGATGGATCGGCGGAGCTGGAGGTGGGCGGAGCTGAGTTCCCCAAGGTCACGGTGGCCAGGACGAGGTCTTCCGGGACAGTAGCCAGCGGAGAGGATACCCAGGATGGCGTAGGCCCACTACCACATGGTTCGTCCCGGTTGACCACGTACCTGAGCATGTCACCAAAGTACAGGGGACTCAGCATCCTCATCTCGCTGGGCTTGAGGGGTTCGGTGAGACAGCTGTTAAAAATTACGGTAAGATCCTTCTCACCGAACCCTGTCTCTGCCGCCGCATCCAGGAAGGTACGGGCAAACTCCCGTACCCCCCTATCTCCCTGGCGAAGCCCGAACAATAACCGGGTCTGGCGGGCTCGCAGGGAACTGTCCATACCTGCTGGGTTCGTAGATGGCTGTTGGATTCTGTCAGGAACTGGCAGAAAGAACCCTAGCGCAGGCAGGCAGTGACGGGGTTAACACAAAGCAGTTTATTTTAAAAGAAACACAAAACAAAACCCACAAGGGGGTAAAACACTGAGGATAAATAATAAACAGACTAGACAGGCACACTAAACTGACTGGACTAACTACAGAACACTGGAAATAAACTAACTGACTTACTATGACAAGATGAAAATAATCCAAGGCACAGAAGAAGCACACACAGAAAATTCTCACAACAATGAGAATTAGGCAGGACAGAATCTCTCAAACACTTGACTACACGAACACAGGCACATGAGACAATCCAACAGCACAAGACAAAGAAACATGAGGGAATATAAAGGGAAGACAAACGAGGGATAACGACACGGGGCAGGTGTGGGACATTAAACACTCAGGGAAAGATAACGAGGAAACGAGATGGCGGGAACAGAGACGAGACACTGGAAAAACACATGAGAGGTAAAAACCTAAACATCTCATGGCCTTCCCACATAAAACCCAAGGACTCTGCCCCGATCCCACCACACGACTAGAATTTCATAAACAAGACGGTGGGACCGTGCACCAGTGTACCGAACCCTGCGCATGCGCTTTAGCCGATTACAATGTATTCATTAAAGCATGTGTAAGAAATGATAGCGTTGGTAATTTACCTTGGATTTGAGCAAGAGTAAGCCTGCATTGTTTTGCGCGTTGTGAGTGGAATCAGAGCGGAAAATGAATGGTAATGCGATGTTTCCAGATTTAAAAATAGTCCTGATAAATAGTCTGTTTGCAAGCAGCAGAAAGCTCTGCAAGCGAACATACAGCAAAACCAAGTGTTGTTTACTCTGCGCATAATAGCATCAAGTCATTAAAAAACACAATAAATTGACTGTGTTCTGTTTACTATCATGTGTCATGACGTAAGATGAATGCAAATGCACCAGGGTTCGATAGAATCAAGCTGAGACACAAACCAACGCTGCGAGGGGCGTCAGAACAATCACACTGACGCACTCTGATACACACACATGAAATACTACAGTGTTTCCTCTACATTCGGGCAGTGGTGTAAAGTATTGGAGTAAATGTACTTAGTTACTTTACTTAAGTATCTTTTTGGCTACTTTGTAGTTGTACTGAGTATTAAAGATATTAGCAACTTTTACTCTCTACTTAACTACATTTTTGAACAAGTATATGTACTCTTTACTCCACTACATTTGTAATGACTAATGCAGTTACACATTACATTTTGCATGCCACCTATCTTATAATTAATATTGCCATTTACAGGGCAATGAAGGTACTACAATCTTGTGGATTTTGCCATAACTTACAAAAACTTGTCAACATGGCTTCTTTATATGAATATGAGTGCAGTATCAGGTAGATGTCAATCGCTGGCGGTTTATACACGGTTAGCCCTTACCCGCTATTTCTACAGTAATATATTGGCAACACTGTTGCCAGCTAGTTACTGTAGGTCACACATCTACAAAAGCTCTTATTTTTAAAACTAACTCTTCCTAAATGTGCTCTAAACATGTTTGCTCAAAATTTGACCATATGGTGGGACTATTGCCATGAAGTGATGTAAACCAGTAAAAAGAATGTATAGTATTTCAATTTTCAAAAGTGCTCTCACACTATATAGACAAAATATTAACCTATAGAATGAGTCGGACACAGAGAAATGAACAATCCACATATGAATCTCAACAATGGTGACAATCAACTGAACAGCTTCATGCTGCAATGCATGCTGGGTACATAGTACAAAACTCATTCATGATTGTTTGTCACCATTGATGAGGTTTGTATGTCAAGTGTCTAACTGTGTCTCAATTGCAAAGAAAGATTTTCTGACAGAGATCTTTCCATTATAACATGTAATCACTTTACCAAACATATCTTAATAAATCTTAAATGCTATATTATTATTATTTAATGATTGAATTCTTTCAGATGTATCTTCAGTTACTAAGCAAACATAAAGTTGCGGTTCCTGTAAAGTCCCTTTCAGTGTTATTGTATAAGTGTACATTTTAAAGCTACAAGAAAGTCAAAGAGTCCAACCAAAGCAAACACTGATCGCCATAATGGTGACTTAAAACATAATTGAACCACTATGAACTAGAGTTAAATCTCAATAAGATCTTACACAGATGACAGAAATAAAGTGAAAGTGGTGTCTGTAATATGTGAAGATGTTATTGATGTTTGTGTTTAATTCTCCTCTGGTGAAATCTTGACAGATTTATTGTGTTCATCTGTTATTTACACTTGTTCATCTAAGACTGTGTGACTTAAGTGCGTTAATAGATTCTTTAATAATGTATCTTCAAACAGCCATTGCAGTAGTTTACTGTAAAACACCTACAGTAACTAGCAGGCAACAGTGTTGCCAATACAGTATATTACTGTAGAAATGGCAGGTAAGGGCTAACAGTGTATGTGAAATGAGGACATGACTGCAGCTGGCCATGAGGCCCAAACCAGCATGTCCAGTGCAAAAAGGCTTTGACTTTTTAATTCTACTTAACATTATTTTATTTATCTGTTATATTGAAGAGACCTTTTTGAAGGACTTTGGTTTACTTATGAGCACTTGAGCTTAAATGAGACTTAGGGTGTTTGTAATGACGTAGGTTATGGTGTCGACCATGATTTGTTGCAATTTTGAGGTGTTCAGTCTTATTATGATTTAAGAAAATAAATGCGATTGCTCACCTCACAAATCAACTGTTTCTAGTTTTTCACTGATGTGTCTCTTAAGTGTTGAGGACTAGTGCTGCTTTGAGCCTACATTCAGTATGAGTAAAATACTCAAGTACTGTTAAAATCAGATACTCAAAGACTTTTACTCAAGTCGTTTTGGAATTGGTGACTTGTAACTTGTAATGGAGTAATTTTCACTGCAAGGTATCTGTACTTTTACTTAAGTATGGTTTTCAGGTACTCTTTACACCTCTGCTCTGTCTTACTTTGCAAAAGCTCCAGTTTTTAAGTAATAACGCGAAATATAAACGGCCCCTAAAAACGCCTCGGTGGATCTTTACTGAGACACAAACCACTGTGCATTACATAAACTGTGTATAAAACCAACCTGTATAATATGCGTGTCATTGTGGAATAACTCCCTGAAATATATCCCGATGACACGAGCTAACTGCTGCAACAGCTAAGGATCCGCTGCAGTTGTTTCAACCGCAGCACCGATGTTAGCCAATGCGAGCTGCCATTCCTCCTGCTGCTATCTTAGTCACGTTGTTCTTTTAACCTTTGTATTTTCCATTTTTGTGCTCCACTGTTGTACATTCTTTCAGACATTTTGCCACTATGCCGTCTAGCAATAGCAGTGACGTAAATGAAAATGATTGACATGATTTCACCAGCAGCTATTGGACAGATGTGACCCAAATGTAACATCTATCCAATCCCCGGCTTATTTTTTGTTATATTTCTTATGGGCCAATGAGGGTCTATTTTTTGTTCGCGCTGAAGTAAATTCAAAATAAAGAATCCAATCAGAGGCCCCTAAACAGGTGGGGCCCCTAGGCTGTTGCAATGCGTTAATACCGCGCTTGACATATGACACGGCTAAAACAAATATTATCGTTTGTTTTAGATGTATGTATTATCACGATTAAGGTTAAAAAACGCTGTATTTTCCACATACCGTGCATGTTTGTATCTCCTCTTTGCCCCGCCTCTCTGAAACGCGCAGATTTTTTACAAAGCTCATGGCTCTGAAAAGCGAGGTGTGCTATGATTGGCCAGTTAACCAGTGCGTAGTGATTGGTCGAATACTGCAAGCGTTGAGGAAATGTAACGCCTCTTACCATATTTGGAACATCAGGTTCCATAGCAATTTACTGACAGGTACGCCCACCTTACTTGCGTATACATTTGGGCGGTCTATCAAATCATACCACGAACTGACGTAGATTTGTGGGGGTGTGGTTACACGAGGCGTTTCAGGCAGGTCTGGGTGAGCATTCGCTTTTAGATAGAATGCATCTTTTGTTCGACACTTTCATTTTTGCAATTTTACGTGTCTAATACATGCATGGGCAACTTATAACACACCAAAGACACAGAAAAACACTATTCGCGCCATATGACCATTTAATGAATGTGTTATGATCAAGTGTGTTGTGACAGCCTAAACTTCTGTGAAAGAATGTTGTAAATTTTTCTTATATATATATATATATATAGGGCTGTCAAACGATTAATTGTGATTAATCGCATCCAGAATTTGTGTTTACATAATATATGTCTGTGTACTGTGCATATTAATTTTGTATTTTAAACACGTAAACATACATGCATATATTTAAGAAAAATATAAAATTAATAAACATGTATATATCATTTGTATGATGTGGGTATGTCTGTCTTCTGTGTTTTCAACTTTTTCTTGTTTTTACAGGTACAACTTTAATTGTTTTGCTTATAGTCAATATGTCTCATGTACAGCTGCTTTGTAACAATGAAAATTGTCAAAAGCGCTATATAAATAAAGTTGAGTTGAGAGTTGAGTTGAGAAGACTAGAGACTACAGAATGAAGAAAAGAGAATAAACGCAGGTCATTTTGTCTTTTGTCCATTTTTAACATAAATTATTTGGTAAATTGAATATTTCATTAATGGACACTGTATGTTAGTATAATGGGTTTTATAAACGGTCAGTTCTGGTCCTTGTTTCTTATTAGGTTGAGGCGAGTTATAACTGCTGACCACATTAAATAGCCTAAATATCACTTTATTTACTTTATTTTATGAACCCTTGCTACGTATATGGAATAACCGTTTTATAAAAGCAATAAGCCCTGCGAAGCAGTGGGTTACAAGTGCATTTTATAACATCTAAGGGGGTTTTAGGCACTGTAACCCACTGCTTCTTGGGGCTTATTGCTTTAATATTACGGCTTAAAATTCAACTTTTTCAAACATAATCAGAATTTTGATGTTTTTGTTCTTATGTTTTTCTAAAACACGGTTACATTGACAATTGAATCACTGATAGTATTCATATTAAAATATATTCGTACTTGTGATTCCTTCTATATTTTCTGTCGTGATTCTGCCTCATCTTGTCATGTCTTTCTTGATCTTGTGACAGAATCACGGCAGGATCCCTTGTTATATGTGGAGAGATACGTTTTGGCCCTGTGGGCTTTCCATATTCTCCCTCTCTCCGGTGTTGCGTCTTTTAACCCCGCCCTCTCGTTCCTTCGTCAACTTCTCCTTAGTGTTTAATCTCCGTCACCTGCCCGTCACCCTCCCTGTATTATTATCTTTCGTTTGTATTCCCCTATATATTGACCTCGTGTCTCTTGTCTTGTGCTGATTCGTTTTGTGCTACTTTGTACTGTTTTGATTACCTCGAATTCCCCGTGGTCCTCGTCATTGTAAGTGTTACGTATTGCTCTGCCTAGTCTTGTGAGTGTAGTTAGTTTAGTCCTGTCTTAAGTTTCATGTAGTTTAGTTAGTTGCCTTGCCTCATCTGTTTTATCCCCCTCGAGGGTGTTTTGCTTTGTGTTTTGTGTCAAAACCTTCCTTCCTCCAAAGGAATGCTCCTTCCTCCAAAGGAATGACATCAATGAAGAATTCCAGTCTGGATTTAGAGCATGTCACAGTACAGAGACTGCTTTGATCAGAGTTACAAATGATCTGCTATTGGCGTCTGACCGAGGTTGTTTCTCGTTATTGGTGCTGCTAGACCTTAGTGTCTTATTCGACACCATTGACCACAGCACACTCCTACATAGACTCGAAAATTATGTCGGCATTAAGGGAATAGCTTTGAAATGGTTTAAATCTTATTTATCCGACCGTTTTCAATTTGTAGCAATAAACAATGAGGTGTCACGCAAATCGCAAGTCCAGTACGGTGTACCACAGGGCTCAGTCTTAGGGCCTCTGCTCTTCGCATTATACATGCTACCTCTAGGAGATATAATAAAGCGACACGGAGTTAGCTTTCACTGTTATGCTGATGATACTCAACTTTATATTTCCTCGAAGCCTCATGAAACACAGCAGTTCCATCGAATAATGGAATGCATAGTCGATATAAAAAACTGGATGAGTAACAACTTTTTATTACTGAACTCGGACAAAACGGAAGTGTTACTTATTGGACCGAAAACTGCTATAAGTAACAACCAAGAATACTGTTTAACTATTGACGGATGTTCCATAAAACCCTCGTCGTCAGCAAAGAATCTTGGCGTTCTATTCGATAGTAATCTGTCATTTGAGAGCCACGTCGCCAACACCTGTAAAATTGCGTTTTTCCATCTTAAGAATATATCTAAACTACGTCATATGCTGTCAAT